>NC_083472.1:11275000-11320000 GCF_030014155.1 Tachysurus vachellii
TGCAATGCTTATCATACTCTGAAAAAGACCCATTGTAATTATCCTGTAAAATAATGTATTTCCCTCTCTATCTTCCAATATGTAATTATCTAATGACACACATTAAACCACAATGAGTGACCACACTATCACAGTAGATGACTGCGTGGTTTAATCTGTGGATTGAGACCCGCCACATTCATTACAATAAAGTACTACAGCTCTGACATACAGAGTATGTAAAATCATTTGCCTTAAATGTTGTCTGTTAAGGTCTTCTGTGGTGTGCGACCTTTAATGACAGAGGAAAAAAGTTCATTCTGAACTTTTCCTTAGGCAGTCCAGAGAACAAGAACAGAAAAAAATATGATGAAGTAAGAATTTGTTCAGTTAAAAATACAACATACAACATGCAAAGACTTACTTTCACATTCACATGAATGAAAGCTAAAATTGGCATCTTCCACATGAGATTAAAGTGTACTGAGATTTAACATCCACCTCAGAAAATAACATTAAATTTGAGCTGAAAATAGAGGAACTTAGCTCATTATAGGGATGTCTATGAGGGTTTGGCTACAAATTAAAATCTGTCATTCGAATAAGGTATTAATTACTTTGTCATCTAAATTAATCTGTCAAAGAATAGACAGGTGTATAAATGTCTGGAGTAGATTGAGGGGGGTGTGAATTTCACATTTTTCAATCATACTCGTTTTCTATGTAATTACCAGCCCTACAAGACTAAATCATCCCATATCTCCAAAATATTATTATTATTAATAAGTTTAATTAAAAAAAAGTCATGAAGCAAATGAAAATACATAATGAGTAAAATAACATGTAGTACTTGCATGGTGGCCATGGTGGAAATTCAGTAGGACAAAAGTTTTGCAATTATCTGGACGAAATCCAGCCTGACCAGTTCCTGACCCCTGGTCATGCGCTCATTGCAAACAGGTTATCTTTTTTATGATATTACACAGGGACTGCTATGGTGGACATGCCATGTAAACTGATGTGTAATTGTTGATATGGTGAAGCTTTCTGCGAGGAAAGAGGAAAAGCCGAAATGTTCTTCAACACAGCAAAGTCCCCAGGACGGAGAGCTTTGTGTTTTGGAATTAACTTGATTTGTGAAAATTTGTCCAAAATTCCATGTCATTTAATAATCAATAAAAATGCTAGCCCTAAAAAATTGCTGTGGTATAAGAGAAAGAGGAAATAAAACACTTCAGGACGTGCTGTTATTAGTAAACAACAGTAATGCCTTTGTAGAACAGCATGTAAATTTACACCCTATCTTTTACTTGTTTACTTAAACAAATAGAGGTCAGTGTCTCTATTTATACCCATGAAAATATATGGACATGTGTAATTTACTAGATAAGTCCCTTAAGCAGTTGATGCTAGAAAATTTGCTGACTCCACAAAAGCCTGTGTTGCTGGCTATCAGGGGAGTTATTTCAAGGCAGTAAAAAGAATCATTCTCTAAGATCAGGTGATCCAAGTGCCATAAGCTTGACCATGTGATGCATACACACTCGCTGACTCCTCTGCAGTTAGACCTCACAGTTCTTTTCGTCCTCTCTCCCCATGCTTAATAGATGGAACCTTTGAGTATCAGTCTATGCAATACAAAGGGATAATAAGAGCTACAATGCAGCACACAATGATATAAAAGAGTCTAAGAGTTCCCAAGAGATAGTAATAGTATTACCCTTTCACCTGAAGGAGTGAGGCTTTTTCCACCTTCACAGCTCAAAACCATTAGACTCTCCTCATTTTTGCAGCCCTAACAGCACCCCTGAGCTCCTCAGAGAGGACAGAAAAGCTGAAAATGCCATTTAATGCTTGACACAAGACATATATCTTTGGTTGCACATATATCTATAATAAAGAGAGTCAGGCTAGACCAGCTCCATCATTAGCAGGCAGAGATATGAGCAGAGGGCCCATGGCACTCCATGAAGAAGGGTATAATCACAGTCAATAAAGCAGGTAAAGGCACACAGAGAAGTGACAATGTCTCCAGTGCACAGCTGGAAGGGCAGAGGCAGAGATCCTCCTGCTGACCTTTATAGCTCTCTTCTATCTCTCTGTCCTTCTGGAGCCATCTTAAACCATGGTGCTTTAGAGAGCCTGCTTATGTATCTCTTCCTTAGATAAAAAGATTTAGCTTACATTCTTCATAGGAAAACCCCGTCTGGTCTGTGTAGTAAATTGGGAAGATGGTCCCTTCAGGTCCTGCAGAGGTGTAGCCATAGGGAGGACATTTAGAGTGAAAGATACGGGACTTTATGGAAGGACAGAAGATAGGGGTGGATGCAAAGGATTAAAGGTGGGGGTGAGTGTGAGAACAGACGAAAGGAGATCAAAAATGGTGGGCCCACAGAAGGGCAGCAGTATGAGGGCTGAAAGAATAGAAGGATGGTGCAAGGAAGGCAACAGATGAAAGGATGCTGCTGGGGACTCATGGTGCTTCAATATGGATTTGTTGCTCTCTGCAGATTAGGTGCAGAGCTGTACTGATTGGCATTCATTCGGCAGCTCCTATAAGCATCAAGTTATACAAAGTTGTATCATTAGAACAACAGTTGGGTGGCTTGAGGCTGTCTGGAGGATTTTTGAGAGGGTGGGTCGTCTCGGGGGGGTCGCCTGGAAGGTGGCTTTTAATTTCTGTGATGATTTGCATATATTCAATTAGGTTTAGTAATTGGAAAAGGAACAGACAGTGTAGAGATGCTGCTGATTTTGCCCCATTTAAAAGGAGATGAGAGCAGCTGCTCAGACGAATTGATGGCACAGATAATCCTGACAGTGACTGATGTGTCTAATCACCACAAAGTATCTCTAAAATCAATTGTCCTTTCTTAATGGCTCCCTAGAAAGTCCTTTGAAGTGGCACCTTCGAAATCTCTTGAAAGAAATCCATGTTTTGTCACAATGTAGACTTTGGCCATGCCATACCAACAAAAAGCATCTACACTGCATTGAAGATGGTAGTAATTTACCATTCACTAACCTGTCTTTCTGTTCATCCCGTGAGATATTGTCTGTTGGGTTCCAGGTTGAAACCCCTTTGTTGAAGCAATGTTCAAAGGGCATCCAGTGGGTCAATAACATCATCACCTTGTTCCTTCAGCTTGAAAAAGAAAGCTGCCAGTTGAGGAAAAGTCCTTACAGCTTTGTCTTCACCTTTGCCTTCTGGGAATCAGATAAGCATTGAACCAAGCTACAGTAGCTGAGTCCTGAGTGTCTTTTCTTAGATTTTACTGTTATGAAACAGAAATCAAACGGAGCCTCCAGATATACAACTGTGTAATTGGCAGTTAGATTCTGCAATGGCAAAAGTCTGAAAATACCAGTGATAATTTCTTAATGGAGGCTTATTAACGTGATACTTTCTGGCAGGCATTTGGTTTGGCTTGGGTCCCTGAAAGATCCTAAACCTCACTGATTGATAAAGACTTCAGCGCTATAAAGAACCACTTCCATTAGTTAGGGCCATGACTCCTTCTGTATTCACTCTTGAATAAATATGAAAAAATGAGAAACGATGAAGAGGGTGAAAACCTGGACTGAATTTCACATACTGCATTATGATAGGCAGATAAAGACACATATCCATAAATGGTCCAAATGATCCATAACCAATGTCATAAATGCAAAAATTGATTACCACTTAAGGGTATTAAGAACATTCAAATCATTATTGCACCTGATGCATACGTTTCTTAAATACATACATTTCTACATTGCACTGCTATAATTAAATTTCATATGAAGTACATTACTAACATTACTTTTTACTTCTGTGTCGGACAATCCCCGACCCATCAAAGTGACTAAAGGCTAACATGATTCCGCTGAGACAAATAAAGACAGCTAATTGCTGCTCATGCTGCATCACAGGACAGTTGGTAGAAGATGCTGTCTGCTCTCTTCTACATACATGAGCTCACAGATTGGCTAGCATTAGTGTGATTGACAGGGAAGAGATTGTATACCTTCTCTTTCACCCAGGGAGCACAGCCAATCTTGCTCCCTTGTTCTCAGCAGTAGATGTCTATGGCATCAGTTGACAGAAACATTGTGATATCAACTTCCAAGGGGGGAATGGTGAAGATATCACAAATCACCAGACCTCAACCTGAGTATCATTTCACCATCTAAAATGGAGACTGAAGAGAGAAACAAAGAACAATGTATTATATTTACTTTAACTTTGACTACCTGTTCTAAAACTTTTGTTTACCTAAAAAATTGTGTGTTCTTCTGTCAGAGTTGTCAGATTAATCTAGATATATTTAAAATAAATATCCGGGGAAAAAAGCTGAAATAATATTCTTATAGTACTTATAGATATAGTCTGATATTCATTTTGTTCGCACCCCAATTGTCTTCAATGAACAGAAAAAACCCCTAAAAACTGGCCATTTGAATACTGTTGAAGAGGACTGCACATATTTGGGCACTTTGAAAGGCAAACAAAGACACTTCACCTAGGATTTCTACATGGGCTGCAGTTTTGAGCTGAATTAGAGATGTGCTGTCACTGTCCCAATTCTCCTTACACTGGCAGAGTAGAATGTCTAATTTCTGTCACCTTGTGCATCAGCACCTGGAGAGATAGCACTCAGAGTTAGCCTTGCAGCTGCCAGAGCCCTTACTGTGACCTTAAAGAAATGTTTAAATAATAACTATAACACATTGCCATTCTGTGGCCATAGTTAAGCAGGCAGTGAGGGGTTTGCTCATTCAGCACATGCAACTGGGCATCTCTCTGAGCTCAAGGCTGTGATCTCACTCTAATAATCCTGACCAAACACAATCTATAACCAGGAAGAAACACACGGTCACAAGGGGTCGGCACTTGGGTTTACAATTACACGCTAATTTAGTTATCTTATATTAGTTCACCTGAATTACCAGAAGACACACAAATTTGGCATATTCTACAGACATTAATAACACACAATTAGTCGTAGTCATATATACTTATTCTAACATTTCATGTCACAATTGCTGCCATTTCGAAGACCAAATAAGAGACTGACAGTTAATGGTTGCAATCACCATAAAGGAAGTGAGAGACATTTTACCATCATAAGTGGATTTTCTTCCTTTTTATAACATATAAGGATCGTTCACATTTTAAACATAACTTAATTAACATAATTCCCATCATTGTTCACATGTAGTTCATGCCTTGTACAGCAAAGCCAGCAATTCAGTCCCAATTATGGTGACAACAATAGAATCACATGACTAAAACACTATGATACAGTCAACCCGACTCCCTATTATCCCTATCTAATTTGATAAAGATGAATCAAAGTGTTTCATTAAAACAGAAACACTGAAAAAGAGAATAAAAGACAGAGATATTCCCAGGAGACAGACCTCATAAGGATTCAGCCTCCCTGCTTGCTGATCACATCTAAATGGCCTTTGATATGTGCTTCTTATCACTCTCTTTTCTATTACTATCTTACTAACGACTGAACACTGTTTCACTGCCTCCAGTTCCATTGAATACCACTGTGTTCCATCCAAAGTCTGAGTTGAATGCACCACATGTGGTAAGGCAATGTGTATGTGAGCTTGTGCTCTTCCCAATGCTGGTCGTCTGATCAGTCCAACTCCTTGCTGCAATGCTTCTATTTATCTCTGCTTCTCAGCATCTCAAGCTTCTCAAACAGCATACCTCACCTCTTTCCATAGACACAATCATTGCAACTCAGAGCCCCCACTGAGATCAAAAGTGCAGTACCACATCACAATATCATTCCTGCACTTCTGAAAGCAAGTGAATAAACATGTTTGACTATGAAGGCCGGTTGGGATGCCTCTTCCTAAATCTGTGAAGGTGCAGGTGGGCAGAATTATGAAAGATCATCTTCTTAATAAAAAGGATATCAGAAGCTCATCTGTCTTCATCCACACCCAAGCGGGAGCACCTGCTACTCCTTAGTACAATTACAGTTCCACATGCACACATGTGCATGCATTCACAAGGGCACGTACATGGGCACTGTTCCCCCCACCCCTGCCCCAAAGCACACGTTTGATTTCAACACAAATAAATTGTAGGTATTTGGTGTTGTTTTTTTTCTGGTTATGTATCATAGCATTTCTATTGGATTTAGATAAACCAATGTCTAAATGATCCATAATTGAAAGTGGAATAAAAGCTTACTCTGTAATCTTGCAAGCAGTTTTTCTAAAATCCTTCCTCCTACTTCCAGTAATCACTTAAATACTTTCAAACTGTTTATCTTTAAGACAGGTTGCCACAGCGAAACTGCTATAGCTGAATCATTAAAACTAACACTGAGCTCAGACTTACGGATCAAAAGCTCTGCTATTTGTTTTTGTTGTTGTTGTTGTTTGAAAAATTCTTGTAATTTTTTAATGTTTTACATTAAAGTTCTCTTATCTGAAATTCAGTTTCACCACTAATAAGTAACATCATAAGTCACACGAACAAATTAAATCTAGTATTAATTGATTGTAGACCAAATAAGGTATTTGTGGTGAGTCTGTTATTCTGGTGAGTAAATTGTTAGAGGTTACGAGAATCTGCAGCTGTCTCCAGGTGTCAGAAAAACAGCTTAACCACAAAGGACACAGGCTGACTTAAGCTGGACAATTGAAGATTGGAAAAAGACTGGCTGATGTGGCCTTCTGAGTTTCTTCTATGTTCACCGAGGTTGTAAAGAGTAGCTCAAACTAATCACAACTTTCTTTGAAACATTTCCACCCTGTACTAATGCTCGCTGGATGTTTTTTTTTTACATTTAGTTACATCATTATGTTTAACTCTGGTTGCGTGAAAGCCCTAGGAGGTCAGATGTGTCTAAAAGGCAGTGATAGCACTAAGTTATAAGTTCATGAGAATCACAGCAATACGAACCTGCCACTGCTGGGCCATTTAGCAAGCCTCAACTGCTCTGTTGTTATGAAATGAGATCAATGTAAGTCACACTGTATAAGGACAACTTCTTAATGTGATAATTATAAATGAAATGCTCTAATGAGTGTGTCTGTAGATTCAGCCATGCTAGGTTTAAACACACTGGGATCACAATAGATGTTTGATTTGAACACATGCTCTTGTCCAATATCTGCATGATTTTATGCATTGCATAAGTGTTTTTCTATCAAAATAGTCAGCGTGTGAATATACAGCCTGAGAAGCACTTGAGAAAAGAAATATGTCCATATAGCGTAACGCAATGTACTTCCCATTCTCACATAATCTCTCTGTAGTGCTGAATTGTTTACAAACTTGCCAGCATACTTTTACATTCTCAGAGTAAAAATAGGGCTCAGTGGAGAGTTCAACTGAATTATATAGTCTGCTTTTTAATCTACTGTCAGTTACTTTATTCAGTATGTTATATTCAGTATCTTATGAAAGGTATTCTCATTTTTATTTAGTGGTTTGAAATGATAGTACTATAAAATAATGGATCTTGATGTTGTAAGAAAAGTACTGAAAAGCCTACAATACTGAATAAAGATGCATTATGTGACTAGGCCTACTCAGTGTCTTCAGAATTTACATAATACTATATAATATATATGAAATAAAAAATTATTATTATTATTATTATTATTATTATTATTATTATTATTATTATTATAAAACTACGGTACACAGTTGCTGGCTTGAAGGTTAGCATATTTGCCTTACACCTCCAGGGTTGCCTTACACCCCCATGTTCATGTGAAGTTTACATGTACTCTTTGTGCCTCTGGGGGGTACTCTGGTTTTCTCTCTTAATCAAAACACATGCATTGTACTGTAGGCTGTCTGGCATCTCTAAATTATCCAGAGAGAGAGAGAGAGAGAGAGAGAGAGAGAGAGAGAGAGAGAGAGAGAGAGAGAGAGAGAGAGAGAGAGAGAGAGAGAGAGAGTGTGTGTGTGTGTGTGTGTGTGTGTGTGTGTGTGTGTGTGTGTGTGTGTGAGTGTGAGTGTGTGTGTGCCTTGTATTAAAATGGCATCCTAATGAGGGTGTATCCTGCCTTGTGCCCCAAACCTGGGATAGGATCCAGAAGGATAAATGGTATAGAGAATGGAGAACCACAGAGACTGTACATTTATTCTGATTTTTTTTGGTTCTTTAAACATTTGTTCTTGGTTTTAAATGTTGTTTGTTAATCTGACAAAATTGAGAGTTTTATTAGCAGTTTTTATTTATAAATGTATTTTTATAGCTAAATTTATATTTAGCCAAGTTATTTGCCCTCTAAACATTAATATAATACGACATAAATGCAGCTGAGATTGCATCTATCAATATTAATAATTTATTATTAGTTTTCCACCTATTTATAGGTGTACCTTCATTCTTTTACTGTATTTGTACCTGCAGAGCAGATTCTTGTACAAGGTTTGATATAGTGACTGTTGTTGGCATGGTGGGGCCACTGGCATTGTCCTGTGGTTAAGAGGGTGACATGATGGAGCAGAACTGCGGAAAGGTCACCTCTGGCACGCTGCAGCGTGCAGAAACATGATGAGCAGTTTGGCATTTATGGCCTCCACTGGTGCATAGCATTTCAATCAGCACATGACCACTGCAGTAAGTTCAGCCGCAGTAAGCAGCCACTTTCTTATCCAATGTGACAAACCTGCACGACTGCAGGATTAGATCTCTTTAATTTATGACCCAGCAGGTGTTTTATGACTGTGATACTGAAATTACCACTGAGGGTTTTACATTGAACTAACTTTAATTTGCTAGTAACTTAAGAAGGCAGTTTCTGCATCATGAGAACTTTTTCGTAGAGAATTGGAGAGCCAGTAAGCATTAGAAGCAGCATTTGAACAATAAAAAGAAAATCAATTCTCATCCTGATTGTGGCTGAACAAATGCAGCAAAATTCCCTTAAGTTTTATAAGAAACTTTTTAAAACCCACACTGATGTAAATGCATTTAACACCAGTAGATAGCACCCTCTCTGATTGCTGTGACTACCATCACCTGACATTTTATGTGCGATTGCTTTGCCATGTTGTGTGCTTTTGTATTGTATCTAATCTACAGTATTGTTTTTTATGCTGTGATGTTCTCACTTATTTTTGCATTCAGTGCCACTTTCACTCTAGAAATGCATTACAAAAAAATGATGACGATGATAGTGGTGGTGTTCTGATGGTGGTGGTGCTGCTGAAGGTGGTGATGGCCAAGTCTGTGGAATCCCTACTGTGTTTCTGTTGGCATGTAGTGTTGAAGTCTAGCTCTCACAGCATGGCTCCTGAGCTCAAGGAGAGGCCATTAAATAAGCAATTAAAAGCAGCTAATGAAGGGGCCGGATACTGAAAGTGGGCTGAGCAGACACTGCATTACAGCCAGCAGGGACTCGGCAACACTTACTGCCTCACTGAGCAAACCAGAAGCTTCACTGCTTTGCTGACCTACGTCCCCTACCATCCAGGTCATCCTTAAACACCTGTGTGTTTGTGAGCATCTGTGTGTGTCTTTTAAAAAAAGGAAGGCGTGTACATAATGAATAAGAGAGTAACACAGTGTCATAAAGGTTATATCCACTGAGAAAAATAATTATGTTCTGGGACACTATTTTAGATGTCTTCTAGATGACATTTACCTGTATCTTTTGTAGGGATTGTGCTGAGCATGGCTAAATATAATGCTTTAAAGGTTATTTCAGTAATTAACTATCTTTCTATTTATGTAGTGCAAGATGAAGCAAGGTTATATATAGCAGGGTTTAACTCTATAATTGTTTAAGACACTGTCTGTAATGATCAGCATAATCATCTGTGAATTGTAAAAATAAATTGGTGTGGATTGTTATAGTCAGAACACTGCTTTCCATCCAACCAATTAACTTATGAACCAATAAACCAGAGTGATTTTTTTTTTTTTTTTTTTTTTAAACAAATTGATTATCTTGTGTTTGTATGACTGAAAATGAATAAGCAATGTGTTTCTGCATTTAAGCGATTAATTTAATTCTATTGTCTAGCTCAGGTTGAGCTAAGAAGCTCCAGTCCTACTGTCAAACTGCAGCCAAGCGTTAATCAATTCAGCTGCTTTGAGAAAATCATCACACCTGCATTTTTATTACTGGGAAGGGATTTTCACTAGGAAAACAGTGAACAAATAATGAGAAGTTTGACATGACAAACAACTCAGCTAAGAAAAAAATCCTGTGTGATTGTAAGAAAGACTCAAATGAACAGAGGAACATAAATTCCTGGAAAAGAGATGAATGTCTTGATAACATTTTGTCCTATGATGTGGTAATACATTTTGAGGTTGCTTATTTAAAATGATAGAACTGCAAAGTGAATTTCTTCTTACAACTCCTGATATAAGACTTGATACCTGGCAGCCAATCACAAATGTGTATTTTCACTGACACGTTATTTGAAGAGTGGGCCTTCACAATACATTAATTAGCATTGCATAAATATTTTGGTGGGTGTTTTATGTAAGACTCATGTCAAAACCTGTGATATGACAAAAGTGTTTCTGAAGTGCATTGCTTTGTCTTTGCATGAAAGAAAGAAAAAACTCTCTTATCTTTATGGGTTTATGAAGATTTTTAATCTGATCCTGAAGCTATTAGCAGCACATTCCATAATTATTGAAATCTCTTTTAGGTAGTAGTCTATTAATTTTTTTATTGTTCATTTCGGAAATTGTACTTATTTGATTACTTTATGTATAAGCGTAAAATTAAATGCTCTTCAGCTGTGGATCATGTGCATTAAATACATCTAGAAAGCATCACTCCAATACAACTTCATTAAAAAAAAAAAATTAAAAAAAAACGTTCATTAGAGAGTCAAATGAATGGCTTAAACTGAAATGGCAATCAAATTTGAATTTCTTGCACTGTTATGAAGCATTATATATTCCTTCTATAAGTTTTATATAAAATAAATGTAAAAAGGTGCTATTGGTAAAAAAAAAAAACTTTCAATATGCAGATAAAGAGCCACAGTGATTAACTAAATCAAACTCTTAAGGTCAAAACTACATTTTGACATAAGACTATTCTTTGCTTATGAACATCTTTGAAAAGTGTCAAATAAGTGTCACTAGATTTCCACAGGCTTTGGGTTTAATAAGCTATTCGTCAATACCGATATGTATCATAACATCTAATAAAAATATGCTATATGTAAAATCCACACAGCATAAATTTGAACATAAACTGGATGTATATTGTTTTCGCAATTCATGTTACCATAAATATTTTTTCATAACCTGTTTGAAATATAGATAAGCCTTATGTAGCATGTTTCAAGTAAGTCTTACTAAACTTTTGTTGATGTATATTGATGTACTTCATAAACCTATACACTCCATAACCTGTGTTCATAAGCCTTTTACTCTGGCCTATAAGATGTAGAATAAAGGAGTCTTTGTCGCTGACTGTAGGTTTGTGAATCACTCCTTCACTGTGACTGTGATCCTATTCAGCAAATAATAACAACCACACTGGTGCCATGTTAATGAAGATAGAGCGAGCCCAAGTAGAGGGGGAAATTGATTCTGTACTACAGGTCACAATCTAATTGTTACATCAATTACAAACAATTAAGGATTGATGTGAAGAAAAGGGAATGGGTGCATTAATGCTGTGTGAATACAAGTTAAATGTATTTACCAACATGTCCATTGTTTTATTGGACACTTAAAGAATCTAATACTCAATTTAAGGGTGGAAAATAGTTCTGGGCAAGATTTTAGGAAGTTAGAAAGCTTAGAGTCCTTCTTTAACATAGTTTTATCAGGGCTGTCAAGTGTCACGCATTGAGAGTGACAGTCACTCTTTTGGGTCTTTTCTCACACTCACCCGCCACACATCGTATTTCTCACGCAGAAAAACTTTTTCACTATTTATTATATATTTAATAAGACTCAGCACCCAAAATGTATCAATACGCACCACTTAGTCGAGCCTGATACTTATCAGCCAATAAAAAAAAGAGCCTACACAATAGCCAATCAGAAAATAGCACTATCTGGTTATTTAACGCAACAACCAATGAAAAAAAACATTCATTAGCGAGGATATTTTCGAGGATATTAATTGACAGATGACACAGATGCTAAGAAAATGACAATGATGTATATATGATACGGTTACAAGTTATAGCTGATTTTTTTTTTTTTTTTTTTACTTTTCTGCATATATGTAGTACTATTTTTATTTAATTTATATTTATGCATTATTGCTCTTCGATACGTGCCGAATGTCAGTTATTGAAGAATTATGTCACACGATGGGCCACTGGTACAGCTATATTTCATAGTTTCTAAACAGGAAGCATTTTGTAACGTTTCTGCTCATTCAAGCAGCCAAAGGCTCACAGTGATATACCTTGTCTTTTTAATTATAACAATCTTTTGGTTTTCTCTGGGATTACTCTTCCATAAAGTATTTCTGCCCACAAGAAATGAGACACCAGGAAGATTTGACATGTGCTTTGTTTCAACAGCACAGATGTAAAAAGAGACAGAAAGAGGACTCGTCTACTGAAACAGAGGTACAGAAAACTCCACCTGCTCAAACTTTCTCCAGGCACAGGAGCCGAGCTGCCTGCATGTTAATTAAAACTCCATATGAGAAGTTTCTAAGCAAAGGGGTGGTGCCCTCCGACAGTCGGTTAGATAAAGATATAAAAGCAAAACTGCAACTCTTGAACTCGCTGATGGAGAATGAAGAATTAGCCAACCTTGTAAAGAAAGAAGGATATCTTTTATCATCCCACCACCATTTTTTACTCCATTTAACCAAATGCTTTTTTTTTGTCTACACATGCCTCATTTCAAGTTAAACTACTGTAGTCCTAACAGTCCCAACTAATTACTTCTTCAATGCTTTCCTTCTTGTGAAAAGATTCATTTCTTATTTTCATTCATTCATCTTCAGTAACCTCTTTATCCTGGTCAAGATCAAGATGATTTCAGACTCTATCCTATTAGGCATCATGCATAAACACAGTGACACAACAACATAAATACATGTATATACTAATTTAAACTTAGAGCCAATTAATTATAGCCAATCTGCCTACCAGCATGTGTTGTGGAGGTGGGAGGAGACCAGAAAGAATCCACATGGACAAATGGAGAGCACTACAACTCAATACAAACACTAACCCAAACTTGAGGAAATATCAAGACGAACATCACACTTTTATTTTTAAAGAAACACAGATTTATGGGTGTCTGGTTTTCCTAGCAGCTTTTCAGATTGATTAACTCACTCACTCACTCTCACTCATTTTCTACCACTTATCCGAACTACCTCGGGTCACGGGGAGCCTGTGCCTATCTCAGGCGTCATCGGGCATCAATTCAGGATACACCCTGGACGGAGTGCCAACCCATCGCAGGGCACACACACACTCTCATTCACTCATGCAATCACACACTACGGACAATTTTCCAGAGATGCCAAATTGTATAACTTAATATAGTAAAAAGTTTAAAAAGTTTATAAAGTCCAATTATTGTAGTGTACTGTAAGAATGTGATCTGCTTGTGTTTGGTCAAAAGTTCTTTTTTCAAAATTAAAGCCACTTTCATGTCACTAGTCCAATATAACTAAGCTAGCTAACACACACGAATGCCTGATGCCTGTAAGAAGAGGCAGAATTGCAAATAAAGCAAAGAAAGTTAATACCATACAACATCTGCAAAAAAATCAACACACAACAGATAACAACGACTGTTAAACTGTCTGGTTATTTATTCTGTGAGTGTAATGGGAAATGGAGCCCAGTTCAGTCATTTCGTGAGGCTTCAATGATCTTGGAGATCTTACTACAGTCTTACAAATAATGTAATCTAAAACATAATGATGTATTGACAACTAATCTTCTATAAAACAAATCTATTAATTGTCCCACAAATGCCCAGTCATATAACTTGAGAGCTGTGTATAGTATATGAAAATTCATTCTTGTTTTTTTTTAGTTCATTGTGCACTTTATTGTGCTCTTACATTGTTCTTGTTGTTGTGACACAAAATTTCATTTTGGGGAATAATAAAGTACTTCTCTACTCTACTCTACTCTACTCTATTCTACTCTACTCTACTCTACTCTACTCTACTCTACTCTACTCTACTCTACTAAACCCTTAGTCTGCTAGCTAATGTAGCTAATTTTAGACAATTGCATATTGGTGTTTTATTTGTTATATTTAAGGTTGTCTCCTCAGATATAAAAAATAAAGAACAGTCCCATATTATAAGGGATGAATGACAGCACTAATTACATGGTATTATGTAGTTATTATCTAGTTAACATCAACCACTAGGGAATAGTTATAACATTAGCTCTTACCCAAGTTGAGGGTCCGTAAAGCAGAACAGTTCAATCCAGGTGTGAATTATACAAATAAATCATTAAAGCAGAGACCATGAACCTACGGACATGTTTTTGGGTTTTGGGAGGAAACCAGAGAACCCAGAGGAAACCCATGTAGACAGACACACAAACTTTTCATATAGATAGTAACTCAAGCTCTAAAATGGTCTTCTTAACACTCAGCTTCTAATCTGTGATCAGTTCCAAAGCAATTGTCTGGACTGTAACATTCCTTGCCACTTTTTTCTTTACAGATTTTCTTAAAAAAAAAAAAAAAAAACATGGCTCCTGACTGGATCTCAGGGCTACGACTAACATAACAGATGACATTAATGAACTTTTGAATTTGCACATTGTACAACATGTATGACATTTCAAATTCCAGACATTACACAGATTCTGCTGCATTCGGTGGCATGGATTAGAATACATGGAATATTGTAAAGTTTAATAAAAGCAGTCACCTATAGTTCAGTCCGTGATTACCAACTGAATAACTTATTCTCTCTTGAATTTTGAAATTTGTTTAAATGAACATGTAGAATGTGTAGTGACATGTACACTGTGTATCTTGACCAGTTAATTACTTACAAATTGTTCATTCTTAACCCAGTGCTACTTCAGATGACAAGACTAGACAGGTTTGTTCATGCTTAGCACCAGAGCCAAGTTCATTATAATTATTTTGAGTGATTTTTTTAATGTAAACACATTTGAATCTTTCTGCAGAACTCAACAATAACCGTATATTAGCATCTTAAAGGCAAAGATTTTAATGTGCAGTGAATCCAGTGTGCTTTTCTGTCATATCACAGATGTTCACCCAGTGCATCAGTCATTATAGATTTAGATTTAAGGGTGAATGTGTGTGCATGTTTTCAGGCTCACTTTAATCTATCAATCTGGCAGATTTATATACAGACTACAAGTAATTCCCTGCAGTTACTCTTTCTTTCTACTTCTGTTCTTTCCGTCTCTCTTGTCTTCCTCTTTGTGCACGGATGCATGAAATATACTTTACATTCAGAAAATCTACTAGGAAAATGGTTTGAGTGACTGACCTAAATTCACATAGCTTCTACACTACAGAGATCCTGAGAGCTTTCAGAGCACTCTGCCCAGCACCAACAAGAGCACAATGCTCCCTGAGCCTTTTTAGTTGAGGGCCATTAGTGTCTGATCTCTTGGAGAAGAAATCAATCATTTGAATCTAGAGACCTTCCTCACCTATGTGATCCATAGAGGCTCCTTTTTTATGTCACCTTTTTTATTATAAGTTTTTGAGAAGTGCAAGTTAGCAGTTAGACACCATCAAAACCATGTGTGTGGTACTTTGTACCATTGTATGCTTAAGACTGTATGGAATCCGAGTATTTTTCAGTAAGGTATGTTAACCTTGTAAAGGTCCACACTGTAAATACTTGAGAGCTCTTATAGAAGAAATGGAGATGGAAAGAATAAGACAAGATAATGGGCTGCAAAGTAGCAAAGAAAGGAAAAGGAAAGAACGAGAGAGTGGATAGAGAGAGGCTTTTTTCAAGATGACATAGTTTTGTGCTGAGAGCTCAGCAAAGGAGTTATGATGAATAAACACTGGAGAGTAAGCCATGGTGTGATTCTGATAATGCTGCCTGAGTGGGAAGGATAGACATGAATAAAAATGTTCCATCGTGCTAACGCTTCAACATGCTCATAGACATTATAGACAATAGTCAATTTAAACCAGTCCGTATTATTAATCACTTCTCGCCTCTCTGTAGCTCCTCGTACTGTTTTTTTGACATGTACTTTTTAGTTATGGCAAATGGGTTTATGAATCAATTGGTAAGCTCAACAAAATGTTTGGTTTAACCTTATTTTCGATTCTATTGTATCCAACACATTTATGTAAATCTGTAAATAAATGGATTTCTAACACTGTTCTTCATTATTGGATATGGTGTATTTTAAGGAATAATGTATTTTCCAAATGTATTTTAAATGTAAATGTATTCTTTGCTGCAATGGTGACTAGATTGACCTTGTTGCTATCATTTAAATCCTTACCTTATCAAATAGTAAGTAATATAAGTAAATATTACTTTTCTAGTAATAATAGTAAATAATATGATCATTTTTAATAGGACTCATCCACCAATATACTAGAAATATACTATATGCTCCTTTTGAATACTTGCCATTTTCTTAATTCTAAATCAATTTACATTTATTTAAAAGAAACAAAAAAAAGATTTAAAAAAAATTTCTTTTTCAGGCTTATAGGAAAGTACAGTGTTTAAATGTGGTGATTTAGACTGAAAATTCATGTCAGACTCTGGTAGGAAATCTAGCAACCTTCTCTGTGTGAACTGCACATGGGTGATTTTAGTAGTGAACTGAAACCGAAGACAAGTAACCTTAACTGCATAAATATTGAAGTAACTTGTAAACTCTATAACTCTGAATATGACCTACTGTAAAATAATTCACTCTGCTGTGTTTAGCTTGTGTTTGGGTGAAGTATCTGTTTTATGATGATCTGGTGTCATATAAATAAGAAAGAGAGTTACAGAATTTCTCTTCTAACATACATTTTTCATTTCCAACTTTAGACTCTGACTATGATCTTTAAGTATTTAAGAGGCAGCATTAGACTTTACACAGAGTGCTATCTCTCTGTAAATATTGGTGATAAAGCTGTGGTGTGCAGCTGCCAAACAAGGCTCCTGGGGATTAGCGGCACCAGTTCCCTCAGCACCAGCAGGTGCAGCCGAGCCCAAAGCTCCAGAGACAATGCTCTGGCAGGCTTAGACAGCTCTCAGATCATTTCTGTGGCTGTGCCTTTTCTTATTTGCTCTTTCCTGCCCCAGTCTCCTTTCAGAAGCTTCCTGCTGCATTTTATCTCGGTGCATGGGTCCAGCACTTTCTCCCAGACTTGGATGGTGGAAGTGATGGCAGTGCTGGTGCTTTAGAAAAGCAATTTCATAAACGTTGGAGCTTTTTTTTCTTTAGTGGGTTGAAGTTGGTTAATTTAATTATAAAAGGTGTTGCTGTATATCCATCATTAAAGTGGAGTTCCTGAGAATAAACCCAATAACTCATAGTAAATATACACAGTATGAGCCAGAGATCAAATGAAAATGGCTGCCATGAAAACATTTAATAATTTTATTTATGTAAGCATGCTACAAACCCTTCCCTGCTTAGAAATGGGCAAGATTTAATACAATTCAATATTCCCAGAGTATTATATATTTTTTGCATTTACACATTGTATTTGAAAAAGAAAAAAAAGACATATATATATGTGTGTGTGTGTGTGTGTGTATGTTTTTATATATATATATATATATATATATATATATATATATATATATATATATATATATATATATATATATATATATAAAACCACTAGTTAATTTCTTTGAATAAAAAAAAGTCAAGCAACTGTTCAACATGTTATTGTAGAGTCATGGGTAATAAATTTATATCTAATAATATAACAGAGGGAAAATCCAATTTGTTTCAATGCTCTCCATCCCTATCCTTTAGATTTACTCTGCCAGTGCACAGCACCAAGATTAATCCTCTCTGTGTAATAAAGTGATGATGGTGACATTAACTGACATTTAAAAAAAAAAAAGGCCAGGTTTAGGCAGCTTCTCTACTATCTTACTGTGAACATGGGTGAAGGAGATTGGCACAGCAAGGTGTGTGTGTGTGTGTGTGTGTGTGTGTGTGTGTGTGTGTGAGTGTGTGTGAGTGTGTGTGTGTGTTCCTGTCAGATAATGATTTTACTAGTTTCCTCCAGTTTGTGGTGCTTATTTCAGCATTTCTCTGAGCTCCTGCGATATTTCAAGACAGTAAAAGTGTACCTGTATTCCATCATACTCATCAAACAGATCCCATAGATTTGCCCCATGTCCTGTCACACTGAATGAGACAGTGTTAGTTTTGTGTCCAGCTTTGATATTTAAGCACAAAAGATTACCTCAGAATGAACAATACTCATAGGACAGCGCTTAAGATTTGTTAATGAGACTAATTCTTCATTCCAATTTTGTTTTAAGATTGCAAAAATGGCACTGTTTCCTCTAAACCTGTTTTAGATTACACATTGATTTTTATTTTAGCTTTTTTTATTATTATTATTAAGTAAACACAGTGCACATACAGCAACATGGTTGCTAACAAGAACTTTATTCAAAGAAGTGCTTTTCACACTCAACTGTATTTACTCAAATATATTATGGATTATTTTATATTATTTATGCTCTTAGCTTCTACACTGACTAGTAAGTTGCTGTTAAATAAATCTCAAGTTAAATGCAAATCAAATCTAGAATCAATCGGTCAGTTGTACATCTCTCATTCATCCATCTTCAGTAACATATCTATCCAGGTTAGATTCACTGTGGATGCTGTGCCTTCCCCTGGGAACACTGTAAACAAGGCTGAAATAAGTTGGAGACTATTTCTGCAGGAATTAAAACAAACAATTTAATATGTTAATCACAGCTGCAGGGTTCCTGCTTGAGCTTGGGTAAAACAACAGAGACGGAGAGGAAGTACAAGTCTATTTAAAGAATATCCATATTCCAAATACATTAGTATAATAAACAGTGCAAATACCATCCAGAACGGGTGATCAAGGCCATCTGCTGATCATATGTACTTCTGGGTCATTTCCTGTTTATTCTCTGTAATAAACTGTGTGATGAGAAACTTCCCTGAGTCTCTTTTACATTTGTGCTACTGTCTGTTTGGAGTTTCGCATCTTCTCCCCATGTCCACATGGGTTTCCTTCAGGCTCTCTAGTTTCCTGGCACATTTGAAAAACATGCTGCTAGGTGAATTGGCTCTGATAAATTACCCATGGTGTCCCATCCAGGGCATATTCTTGGCTCATGCCCTGTGTTTCTGGGATAGACTCCAGATCCACCAAGACCCTGACCAGCTAAAGATAAAGATAATACTCTGAAAAAATATTCATTCATATTTTACCTGCCTTTACCTTATCTCTTGATGTCATAGTAATTGCTAGTTTATTATTCCTGCCTCCATCAGTTTAGTTTGTAGCGTGAGTGCTTAATGCCTATCATTGTCTCTATTCATTGTAATCAATAGCTTTTTCTACTTGATTGCTTCCTAAGGCTGAGTCGCTTACGACTGCATGCTTAGTGCATTTCAGTATATGTTCTTTGATTGATAATTGGCAGCAGCTGGAAATTGATTTTGAGTTTAAGCTTCCTTTGATACAGACCGTTGTAGGAGAGGAGGAACTATGAATCAATTAGCATCGTATTAGCACAAAGCCAGCTGTTGTGCGTCAGACGGTTATTGACACAGAACTTGTACGTGACAGCATGATCACTTGTTTTATGAACCCGGGCCTGACAGGATGATATAGTGAATATGTCTCGGTTGAGCTTCAGGATACTAAATGAAAAGGCTGTAACATGGCAGGAAATGTGCTGACATGTTGAGGGACTGACATCAGTGCTTGGCAAAATGTGAATATGTACTTACCCAAATGCTGCCGACGTGCAGGCTTTTTATTAGCTGTTGTGCAAAATGTACAGTAAAGCATGCAGAAAATTGTAGTATAGCCAGCTATATATCTAGTAAGAGTTGCCTTTTCTGTCATGATTACATAAAAATGAGATTGTCAGGATGTTTTTAGGAGCCCTTCTGCACCATACATATCTGCAAGCGTTCTGCTTTTCACATTTGTTGATTCATAGCTGTGTGTCTCCCACAAGACCAGCCAAGAAGCAGAAGAGCCTTTATTGAATTAGCTGCTATTGGAAAGCACAGAGAAAGACTGCTGGGTTTGTTTTGGCTCACTAGAAAAGAGAGCTGCTAAAGAGAGGCTCTAATATGGATAGGTCCATCAGAGGGACCAGAGGAATCAAAGACTAGAAAATGACTGAAAATACACCACAAAATGGGAATAACACATGGACAATCACACTTAGTGATATCTCTTCATGGCACGGATTTTGGTCTGTTTATGCTGTTGTTTTTGCTCTTTTGCATTTGTATATATGCTAATTTTATCCTCGTAGTTTTAGAGGACACAGAATATTTGACAACACAGAGTTTATAACAAAGACTATGCCATTAATCTCAATCCTCCAGGTACAAGATAGATTTCACCCCTGTATCCAGCACAATGCCTTATCGTAATGGTTTTCCCTCCCCTGCTCACTAGAAAGATAAACCTGACAGAAGGGTGAGGTATAAAAGGGTTTGTCCATGCTCAGAGGTCATTAGATGAGCAGGAGCTATCAGGTCTGACCTGGTAGGCTCCAGGGATCTGTGATTCAAGATAAAAGCTGATGGTAATGCAGCTTGACCTTGCCATGCAACCTGTAGTAAACCATCAGCTAAAAAAGGAGAGAGAGTTCAAGAGGGAGCACATAGAATAGATACACACACTGTTACTGGGTCAGCTCCACCGTTCCATTTTTCACTGTTAACCTAGCAAAGTTTTAGCGATTAATAAGTCTCTTCTCACCTGATTGCCGGCCTTTTTTTTTTTGTTTCCTCTGGAAGCTGAAAGTTTTTTCTCAGCACACTAATGTGTCACCTCCTGAAATGCACTACTCACGTTTTTTAATTTTCAAATGTGCAAATCTGTTCAGCGAGTCATTTCTCTCATTTCCAAAGCTATTTACTGATTCAGTTTCCAGTTTTTCCATCTGTGATGCACCTCCTAGCATCTTGTGCATGCATCTTTTGTCTTCAGCACGATGTCCCAGGTCATTGCACTCCATGACTCATTACAGCTTGGCACTTAAATCCACTCTCTCCATTCTTCTTCTCCTCAATTAATGAGAAAACATCTGCTTTGCTTGTTCTCCCAACTCTCTCTCTCTCTCTCTCTCTCTCTCTCTGTATCTCTCTCTCTCTCTCTCTCTCTCTCTCTCTCTCTCTCTCTCTCTCTCAATTTTAATGCAGCTTGCTGTTATGTAAGCAACTCTCAAAAGGCTGGCTTTCCTGATTCTATCATCACAAGGCAGCCAAAAGAACAAGCGTTATTAAGCAATTTCACTTAAGGGACTGCTCTTAAAACGTAAAACTTCAAATTCACCGAGCTAACAGTTTTTTAAGAGATACTTGTGAGCTTGACTGTCTAGCTAACAAAGCCTGAGGTGTATAGGTGTCAGATTTAAAAACAAACCCACACTGGCCTCTTTGAAAAGCTATACATACTCACTCATTCTGACTGGACCTCCAGTGAGACACTTGTCCAGACTTAAACAGAAGTGGACATACTGCCATTGCAGAAAGTAGGGCTTGGGAGAGAGAGGGGAATTGATCTGCCCTTTGCTTTTGTTCCTTATTTATTCCTCAAATGGAAAAGGACGGAGGAGCACACGGAGTGAGTAGAAAAGTGTATCCTTAAGAATTTAATAAGAAAGGAGATTGTGATGGATTACAGATCCTATCCACGTTGAAGACAAGTGATGAATCACAAAGGAGCTCCCTTCTTCTCCTCGATTCTGGAAGCCAGCCTTTCATTTGAGTGAGATTACTGAAGCATGGCAAGACTCAAAGTCCCAAAGAGAGGGTTTTTTTATATTAATATTTAATATGCATATAAAACAAGCCAGGCTTGATGTGAGAGAGCAGCTGGTTCACCTCCTCCTGGCTGGGTTGCATAAGCAGAGCACTCTGCATGGTTGATGTGGCAAGATTCTGAATGCTACAAGTAGCGTGGAACATCCTCACATTGTCAGAGTAGTACAGGGAGGTGTGTGTGTATGTGTGTGTGTGGGAGAGAGAGAGAGAGAGAGAGAGAAAGAGAGAATTCATAAATGGCTCACCTTAAAGGTTAAAATAAAACAGCACTCTTCAGAATATATAGAAGCGTGTATTTGCCAGCAAATCAGCCCAATGCACACCTTGATATTCCACAGTGGAGAGAGAATAATGTCTCATAAATAATAGATTACTGGATCTTCTAAAACACAGTCATGGCCTGGTGATAGGAACTCTCGCACCAGCTGGGTCAGGGCTCAATTAATACTCAATTACACTCAGGAGGCAACAGGTGACATGTGGGACTGGTCATTCAGTGCATATCACTCCCATACTTTCAGCTATACAAGTCTTACATGTTCTAGTCTTTATTTTCTGAGCTCCTGGATTTCTATTAATCTTTACTCATAATGTTAAATTAGATAGAAAACTTTTTGGAGGGTATGTAATGTTTGTATTATACAAAATACATTATTATAATTTGCTAAGGAAATATTTTTTGATAAGAAATAATTCTATCTAGATAAAGCTTCTAAATAATGAAAGCACTAAACAGTGTGAGTTAGTTTAGTTGAGGTTATTTGATTTACATGTTACTAAGCTTTATATTAGCATCATTAACAGATGAGTAAATTAAGATATAAACTGACCAGATTTACCAAGCATCTTGGTTTTTCATAATAATGTCTCTGACAATTATTGAATAATGATTTACTGAGAAGCTGTATGAGACAATTATATAATATATAATATAAATGAGATATAAGCAGTTTTTCTATTCTAAATTGTACAAGATTTTTGATATTCTAATGATACAAGATTTTTCTATTCTAAATTGTAAATATGTCAAATGAATCAGAATCAGCTGTCCTGCAATTAAGGTTGCCAGATCGTTCCACACTGTGGTCTTGAACAATCCGTATATATGTGTGTGGAATATAAGAGTAATGTTTGTGTCAACCTCATTTCTTTAAGTACTGATTTTTGTTTATGTCTTCTGTATGTCATGTCTTTTTGCTAACATCATGCATGCCTACTTAGAAGTGAAACTTCTAAATCAGGTCACTGATGATTAATCACAGACATCTAAAGAGGCCAATAACCATTGATCTACTTTAAAAGTTTTTTAGGTGATACTTTGAGGAAGTAGTTTAAGGTGAGACAATGCACATGTATTTTACTTTCGTAAAAAGCATTAAAAAGAAATAACCACAGAGTGATATGTTATACATTTTAATGAAAGATTCATGCTGAGCAGAAAATCTGAGACGGATCTTCACTGATTCAAATATTTAAATATTTAACAAAACTCAGCAATTAAATTAATTTTAAAATATGCTTCATATCCCATCAAGGTATTTATTTGGTTGTTTGCTTTTGTTTATTATTTTTAGAAAATACAATTGAATTTTATTCTTTATTCTTTATTTAAGTTATTCTTGTATATTAGAAAATGTATGCTTTTGTCCTAGATGAAATATGAAGAATTAGAAATATGAAAAAAAAATTACACTGCATTTAATAAAAGGGTTTTCAATAGACGGATATCTTTAGGGATGATGTCTGGAATAGTTTAACAGGATTTATACAGTGTTCAGATCATTTGTGTAAGCTCACTCTAGGATTTTAAAGTTTGACAGTTTAAACTGACGAAGAAGAAGAAGGAGAAGGAAAAAAAAAGAAACGTTTCCTGATTAGAGAAGGTCTAATTGTACAATCAGAATCAAATCAGCAACTGGATTTTGAGTCATTAGAACCAATTACATCAAGATCGTTTTTAAAACTGGCTTACTGTGCTTCACTACTCTCGTTGTAGTGTGTGTGTGTGTGTGTGTGTGTGTGTGTGTGTGTGTGTGCTTGCATGTGTGTGCGCGTGTGTGCATTTGCAAAAAGTCTCCATTGAGCATTCACCCAGATGGACTGTGATCCCAAGAGAGTGCATGATGAGATTTGTAGCTGTTTAACAGTTAATCCATCAGTGGAACACACAGACACACACACACACAAACACACACACACATGCACGCACACTCACTCACTTGACAGGGGCTGTGGCCCTCTGTGCAGAGAGCAGGCAGGAGACTGATGATCCGTGCAGGCATAATTAAGGACAGCTTCTCCCTGGAGAGGGGGCTGAAGCCCAGATACTTTAGCAATACGGTGTAGGGACGATCACAAATATTCTTTCACAAGATGCATGAACAACAGAAAGGAAGTAAGAAGGGTAACTGAATTTTTCTGTGAATACACGGTTGTGCTTGTTTGCATGTCACCTCTTCTGCCTCCAGGCTAATTGTGTTTTTAATCTTTTCCTGACAATGGTATTGGATTTTCCCTCCAAAACCCTTGCCAGCTAAGCCCCTCATAATGATTGTCAATTTGGCATTAAGTATTTAGCAGATTAAGGATTAAAGGAAAATCAGAGTGCAATAAATGTCACACTGTCCCCACTGCATGCATCCAGGAGCTGAGTGAACATAAAAGGTGTTTTGTTCAGACCCCCACTAAAAAAGTGTAAATCCCATTACGAAGGCCAGTATAATGATCCACGGCTCGCATTACACTGCCCTGTCTCTAATGATGCCTCGGCTTCGCATCAGCAGTTGAAGGAGCAGTGCTAAGCTGAAGTTTGCTTATGATCGATGGGGCTACAAGTAATACTGGTGCTTATGCATGTTGATGTAATAGTAGTCACACAACAAAAAATGTATCTCTTCAGGCAAAGTCAAAAACATTCCATCAATTTTTTTTTTTTTTTTTTTTTTTTTGCTGATGGATAGTCCAAAATATTACTGCCTTGCAATATATGTCTATATAAAGAGAAAGAAAGAGAAAGTGTATGTGTCCTTCCACACCTGCATGGCCCATCAGCAATCTTCCACACTTTTAGAAAGTCACTGTCATCACCCTTATATATCCTGAAGCAGCAGTCGCCAGAAGGCTACATTTGATCGCTTGTCCCAAAAAAGCCTTTTTTTAAACACTATCTCGAGCAGTTTCACCTCAGAACACACACCTCTACACACTGTGAAACTCCAGCGTTTACACTCACACAAACACACCGAGTTCAGAGTAAGACATCACTAAACTATTCTCGATGATTCTTTATCATCTATTTGTCTCCTCTCAAATATAGACATTTGTATTCTCATGCTTTGTTGAAAATGAGATTTTATCTTGTGGATATAGTTTGAGGCACAACAAGCATTGATACTGGTTCCTGTGGAAAGTTAATGTTTTATGGGGTAGACACACACACACACACACACACACACACACACACACACACCTTTTATGCGCTTGCATCGCACCTTTCTTAAAGGTAATGGAGTTTATAGACATAGATATATAAATCTATTTACATTAAACAGTGCAGTAATAGGAAGTGTTGTTTCAGGCATTTTGTCCAAAATTCTGTTAATGAAGATGTACTGTAATTGAAATGGCATCAACTTAGACTTCTCAGCTAATCAAAAGTTTGTTACTTTAACATACTGTATGGAATATATTTATTAATTTCATATATTTGCATGGTGGTTGCTAAGGATATCCTACGAGGCCATGCGTAATTATATATTTGTTCTTTCTTGTTTTCTCATGATCTCAACAAAACAAGTTACAGCCAAATACAAAGAAAAAAAATGGATTTTGGCCAAATTTAACTTTTAGAAAACATAAATAAATATGTTTTTATTTGTAGAGCCATGTAGCCACTTGTAACCCCATCAATCAGAAAATCAGAAAATGATGTGGGATGTTTATATTCCTATTTTCTAGCTATTTTCCTCCCTCCTTAATGTTGTGTTATGCTGAACATATTATTTTTTATTTAATTTTGTTTAAGCTACATATGTGTCAAAGCCAAATCTATTCAGCTTATTAACAGATACCAGCATCACAAACATTATCATAAAAATAAAGAAGAGTGCTTACACACTCAGACACAGTTTTCTTTACTTAAGACATTCATTACAAACAAAAAAGAAATTTAGTTAACATAATGGAACTGACTGAATTAATCAGCAATTATTTCCACATTTGTGTTGAACAGTAATCAGTGTAGTGAAGAGATGACACTGAGGCTGGTGTTTAAGTGCCACAAGTGACTTTTACCTCAAGTGATGAGACTGAGACTGATGCGGATGATGCTGATAATCAGAGTGATAAAACAGTTCCCATTATTTCAAATTTAGCAGTAATGCTGTTTTCCCATAAGTAGATTAGGTTATAAATCTAGCAGCAGAGATTCCTTCAGTGGATTCAGTTTTACTGTACATTTCAACATCTTGATAGGACAGAAGAGACACATATGCTCGTCCAGGAAGGCCTAAAATTGTTATAGAACTATTGTTGAAAATGTCAAAATTGTTCAAGGTTTTTGCAGGTCACCACATACAGTATTTATATTATACCTTCATGTAAAGTTTCAGATTCTAAGAACCTAATTTATGTTTCAGAACTAATTTCTTTGCTTTACTCCAGGCACATTTTTGAGATTTTACAGTTGTAGTCATTTTTTATGGGTTCTGTGATATTTCACGGTCTAAACCTCAACCACCTGGAAGCCTGCATGTTACTGTCCTTTATAAGGTTCCTTTATTTCTTTCCTTGCTGGACCACTGGACCATATGGCTGCTTGATTCTGTTAGCTTGTAAAAAATAGAGTCTAAACACATTTGGCCAAGGATAACAAAGTAACCAAGCAATTAAAAGAGCTGTTCTCAATTTAAGGCACCTGATACTGGTTAGCAGACTTTGTTTACAGCTTCAGAGAAACAGCTATAGAGACTATGTGTCTTCAGATGGTGGCTATGTATATATATATGTGTGTGTGTGTGTGTGTGTGTGTGTGTGTGTCTGTGTGTGTGTGTGTGTGTGTGTGTGTGTGTGTGTTAATATTTCAGTGTTCAGTGCCAAATCTGAGCTAGGAGTGAGATGGGTGGTGCTACATGTTGCCATAAGATATTAGCTATCATGTATTACTATAGATTTTGAGAGTGAAGCAGATGTGCAGTGAGGAAAAGCTTTGCCTCTGGGAGATTGTACACAAGGAAGCTGGTTGAGTCCTGTATCACAGCACAGCAGCTGATGTCATTGGCAGACTGAGGAACAGGGAACACGAAGAGGACAAAGGATACAGGGCTTTGTTTGGCACTGACTGCTTTACACCCACTGAAACACCTACCAGCATTTCTCACTTCCAAATACATCTCTGGCAAAATCACATTAAACTCAGACTAAGCCTTAGCTCCATTCATCCAAAGCATTACAGAGCCTATATTTAGGTTTTGTCCTCTCTAGGTTCTAATCCACAACAACTCTTTCTTTTGTTTGGTCAGCATTTGGAGGGGATTTATCTAGATTAGGGACAAACTGCATTTTCTAGCCCTTGGTTTGGTCATAGTGTCTGGTGTGTGCTGAAGCTGCGCTGCATTTCTCTTAACATTAGCACAAGCAGACAGCGACTGATAGACTGGAGCAATGTAATGCAGCACAATTCCAAAAGAGGTCATATGTGTTCTGTTTCACATATGTATGTGCATATGTATGTGTCATGTACATATCTGCATCCCCACACACACTTCCCACTATTGTTCACAAGAGCATGCTAGTAAGAAAAATACTCTTTTCATGTACTGAATATCTGATGGATGAAAGAGGACAAGAACTCTGTAACATTGTGTATATTATGAGCTTAACCAAAATGTGATGCTGAAAGCCCTGATGAAATTTACTTACATACAGACATCATCGATGTGGCAGGCTGCATATAGTTTATGATGATGACCACCGAAGTAACATTTTTCATTTCAAGCAATGACTTTTATCAATGATAATATCTCTGCACGGTTCCTGCCTGAAACATTGTGCTGTATTCCATCTGCAGAATTAAAAACAAGTAGAGCTGGATAGAACTAAGGAAACAGAATGTCTTTTAAAGGCACTGATACACTTAAATAAGCCATCTTTCCTCAAAACATCTTTCAGGAGTGATATAATTCCTGGAACTATTGTTATAGTCCCCTGGTCTTCTTATCTGACATTATTTACTGACTTAGTTAACATTAACTTCATGAAGTAGATTTCTCTATCTTAGCATGTTAGATGTTCTATAGACTTTATATAGTGTATAAAGTTATACAATAGAGCTGCTGAATGTATTGAATGTAGTTCAGCTTTAGGGTTTCTATTAATATACTGTACGCTCAGAGACTTGTATGACAAACACTCCACTTAATCTAAGTCTAAAACTGATTGTTTTTCTTGCGATTTGATGATCTACTTTTGATGAAGTTGTCTGTGGGATTAAGTTTATTTAAGAAAACGTCTTAACTGTGTTAACACTCGTATGTAAAACCGATGCTATAAGTTTGCCACCACAGAAAAGCAGATTTTTTTTCTGCCTTTTAAACTTCAAGAGGATGGGAACGATTTCATAGATATTTCACAATATTAATTTAAGTGTCACTATAAAATGTTAAACATTATGACACATCCAGTACTAAACTTAAGTTAAAATAATAATTGTTTTAAAAATTAATTAAAATAAAACAATCATTGGCAATTTTCTGTTTTTAAAGCAGAATAAAATACTTCTGGACATAGTGTTGTCCCATACTGTAGCTCCATTCCTGCCAATGATTATGTTTATAGCAGTAATTATCGATGATAAAAGTTTGCCCCAAGCCTTAATTAATAAATCACGTTTATTTTCACAGTAACTGATGTTTGTTTAAATGTTCATTAAATGTAATTGTTAATTATAGTTAAAAATAATAACAAAATGCCAAAATTCAGTATGCACCTAAATGTCAACAATTTTCTTAACTTCTGGGAACTTCTGAGCTTCCTAGGAACCTTAATGCAAAGAATTAATTAAGTAAAACCTCAAGGTGTCTTTCCCTGAAAATGTCTGACTTGTAAGATTACTTAAATTCAATAAAATTTTTTCAATTCAATTCAATTCAATTTGATTAAAAATACAGAAAAAATATAGAACAAAAAAAATACTTAAACATACAGAACTTTTTGAGGTGTGATTTGCAAACTAATGCCTCGCAGGTACAATTTAAAACATTGAGAAATTTTTTTAAATCATCCACAACATTTCTTAACAAAGTGTTGTTGTTCTGTGTGTAAATTAGTACAGAGTAAAGGTGGATTTTGGATTTCACATTCTATATTTGTTCACATTAGTTAAGCAGGTGCTTTTATTTGGTTATGCCGATTTTTTACTAGTTTCTGACTGATGACATGATTGCAAAGCATGCCAAGCAGTTTAGGAAAACTGAACAAATAATGTAAACCACAAAATGCTAAAATGACTCACTTCATCCTTACTCTGCAATAAATCTTGTATTCAATTGGAATCCATTCAAAAATCATCATGAAGACAATTTTTTACATATCACTATTTCTATGGTGACTTGGATTTGATTGGTGTGCATACAAAAAATACACACTGTAACCACAATATACAACACAACCAGAGCTAATTCTAATTCTAAGACGAAAAATTTTAAGTGGAGGAGACAGATTGAAGCTTTGATAAATGCCTGCCTGTAGAAGTTGTACATTAGCGGTGGAAGATAAATTAGTAGATAGCAATGAGTATTATAGCATTATAGTTGGCCTTGCCATACTTACGTCCATCTTAAAAGACAGCAAGAGAGGACAAGAGGGTTGAAACTAAGTGGGTAGTCATTATAGCTAGTAGCTGAGGGTTGTTTGTTGTTGGTCTAAAGTGGTGAGTAATGAAATCAGGCTGACATAGCTATCCTGATGTTGAGTGGTTGTGCTGCCATTAAAGCATTTTTGCACTATGCTATCTCCAGCTACTCTAAGCCATTCATAGATGGAAGAATAGGTAGGGAACACAACATAACCAGGAACGTAATAGAAAACAAAACGAACAGACTAAAAACATCATTTTTTTTCTGGAATAAAATGAAGGAGCATGCTCTTTAGAACAACTGTACTAAAGTGTTTCATCTGACCCATCAGCATTGACCCCCAAAAAAAGTATCAAATGAGAAACACACCTAATTAATGAAAGGTTAACAGCAAATGGAGTTTAATGGTTAACTCTTTGTGCAGTGCTCCTGTGCTAAAGAAATAAATGACTTAGCAACTGAAAATACCTTAATATAGACAGATTTATCTAATATTTCATATTCCATGGGGAAAAAAAACACATCATCCAGTAAAATGGCTCATTTGCCTAATGCTTTTAAATAAATGTGGCCTACAAGTGATGCAGAATACAATTGTGCTGAAGGTTAAAGGTCTTGCTCATGTACACAACCACGGCAGACCTTCTGATCTATAACTCAAAGTCATAACCACTGAGACACCACAACTAACTCAATTCACATGATTATTCTGTTCTTTGATTGCATTTTACAGAGGTATTCATCTTTCACTTCATTAAACAATATGTGCAGCTTGTAATCTAATCAGGAATGATTAATATATACAATGTGTGCATTGATTTGAAGTGTGAATTAGGAAAACTAATAAATGTAGTTAATGTGCTATATTGATTGCAGACCTAGCCTGCACAATTTGATAGAAATCTTGTTGATAGGCAATTGCTATGAAATTCTGTCTATATTCATCACTTATCTTGAGCATGTTTTTTAATGCCTTTTAATCTCTGCATTAGGGTGATGTCTGTAACTATGACCATGTAGATGTTTTTGAATAATTGTAGATTTTAGATGACGGCTAATACAAAATACTATTCTGCTATTTTTAACACAGAAACAATCACATACAATCTAGTAAGAGAGAAAACAAATGATCACTTTCTTTGAGTTTGAATCAATTTTATTGCATATTTATTGTATGTTTTATGATCATGGAAAGGAACCCTATGACATCTATGAATATGTTATAGCTAAATCTGTAGCACATCGTGGGTCATTATTTTTTTTTATAAATATGCTGTTTTTTCAAGGGATGTAATTTACTCACAAGACAATACACACATAATTTCCAATAATTGCAAAATGAATCAGAAAGTAATAGAGAAACATTAATTTCAGATTTTTTTTATATTGATCCACTTCTGTATACGTCATCTCACTTAACACGCATGTCTACTTAATTAGTGTTTAAAAAGCAGTCTTTCTCATAACTGAAATACTAATCATTGTCTTTTTTGCTAACTTTCAAATACTGCTCCACACACATCAATAGGTAACATAATACCGTTTTTATTCTAACATTGTCTCAATGTGCATTATCTGGAGCTGCTCTTGTTGCTTTTAATTAATACATTTCTATGCTCTGTAATGATCCATCATTTTTTTTCATCCCAGTTCATTTATTTTGTTCATTTTCATTTTGTAGCCATACCATTATTTATGTCATTAAAGCAAAAATTCACCCTGAATGACTTGCATATTAATCTTTATAATTAATGTATGATCTTTAGGGCCATAAAATACTTATTTTCTAATAAACCACAAAGGTGACTTTTTAGTTCTCATCTGCATAATGCAGATACATTTTAAAAGCTTCAGAAATCATGCTAATATCACCATCAACACTATTATTCATGTCTACCTTGTCAAGTGCATTCTCTGCTGTAACTCAGTGCCACTGTGCTATTTAACTTCACTGAGTTCTGGAACTTCTCATTGATATGACACTGACATTGTTTTTTTTTGTTTGTTTGTTTGTTTGTTTTTATAGTAACAGTGAAACCTGACTGTTACATCTTATGTTTGACATGTTTGGGGTTTTCTCGTATTAAACCCAATTGTAAATGCGCTAACAACATCTATGTGTGACATACGTGACACACAACTGATAACTTCTAAAGATGGTAATAGAATTGCAGCTCCAAAAAAACAAATTAGCACCAGAATTTATGAACTGAATATAAATATTTAAATTTAAACCTATTTAATGGTGTCCTTTTATGTATTTGAAGTAATTTACATTAGAGGCATTCCTGTATAAACAAAGAGCAATCACTAGACAAACCAAAAGGGTTTTTTGTTCTGAGGACCATGATATGCTACGTGGTAAGTATTAATATTGCATCCAACATGATCATTACTGATAAAGATAACATACATTTTTGTATCATTGTGCATAAACTGAAATAAAATCTCAAAGCAGTTATTTATTAAATTATTGAAAGATCTTGCCTCTCACGATGTACTCTCCTGTCTAAATTCATATAAAGTGAATCTATTCTACATGAAAAAGCTGAAAACTTATTGAAAGCTCCATGACATATTTTCTTCACTGCTTAATTTGCCAGCTCCTCCTGCTCTGTACTCTCTAACTACTGACTTTGCCACCTTTTAGAATGGGGAGATTAAAAAAATCTGCCAGACCTTCACTTCTAGCCCAAGTCCTAGAGTACACACTCAGGATCCCTCTTCTCTTCCACTGGCACATTTTTCTAATCTACAAACAGAAGAGTTCCAGCAAGTCATCTCGCCCTTCAATCCTACCACCTGTCCATTGGATCCAATTCTTCCAGACCATCTCTGAAGACCTCCTCCCCCTTAATCACTACTATCATTAACGCCTCTATAACATCTGGTCATGTAGCAATTGCATTCAAGAGATCAAGGGTTATTACCATCCTGAGGAAGCCACCTGTTGATCCCTCAGACGTCCACAATTACTGACCATTTTTTTCTAAAATCCTTGAACACACTGTCTACAATAATCTGTCTCTCTAGCTCTCACAGAACAACCTTCAAGATCCTAACTTGTCCGCCTTTAGAGTGGTACTTTCCACAGAAACCACCCTTTTTGCTGTATCTGAAAATCTCCATGCTGCCTGATCAGTCAATCTGTCATCAGTGCTCATCCTCCTGGACCTCTCAGCAGTATTTAACACAGTTATACACAAGACTCTCTTGTCCTTTCTCATGAATTCATGACACACCATGGCAATGGTTTGCTTCCTATTTGGAGGGTCAGTTTTATCAGGTGACATGGAGGGGTCAATACGTCATCCTCTTCTGTTCTGTTTCATCTACATCTATGATCAATCTCTTGTTGAGGTCATATTTTCACTTGGCCTTTTATACCACTGCTATGGGAATAACACTCAGCTCATCCTCTCCTTCCCTCCAGCAGACCCTCATGTTTCCACTCAGATCTCAGCATTTCTAGCGTACATCTCATCATGGGGGGCAGCTGATTCAGCACAGAAAGCAGTTTATCAGATGAAACGTAATCCCAGCAAAACTGATCTGCTTTTTTCCCCAGGTGATTCATCTGCACATCAGGATGTTGTGGGCTCCCTGGACAATTCTCAGCTCTCACCTTTTGTCACCCCATGTAACCTTGAGGTAACCATGGGCAATCAACTGTCATTTCCATCTCACATTGCTAATCTGACACTCACAGTCTGATTTATCCTTTACAGCTTCAGAAAAATTTGTTCATTTCTATCAACACAAGCCACTCTGGTGCTTGTTCAGTCCCTTGTTAAATCAAGACTGGACTACTGCAATATGCCCCAGGCAGTTCTGCCTCTGAGCACCATTCAGTCTTGTACTGATCCAGATATAGTTGAGTGACTTGTTTTCAACCTTCATAAGTTCTCCCACACCACTTTCGATTTAAAATACAGATGCTTGTCTAAAAAGCTACTCTACCATGTTCCCTCTGATCTTCTAGAACTGCTCAACTGGTCCCACAATCTCTCAGGTACAAGAAAGATATGCATTGACTCTGTTCTAATACCTAGGTCATGGAATTACCTTCTCCCAAATGTCCCTGGCTGTCGTCAAACAGCATCTATAGACCTACATCCTCCTTTATATTACCACTTTATTTGAAAAAACATGTTGTTGTCTGTGTGCTTTTTTACTGTATTACCTCCCCAACAGAGTGTTTTAGCCCAGTTGTATTGTTAGTGCTTGACCTATTTAGTGCATGACCTTTACTAATAGAGACTTCAAAGCTCTTCTGTAATTCACTGTGGATAAGGGCATCTGCCAAAAGCCATAAATATATATTAAATAACAAAATATTAGGTCTTGCTATGTCTGGGTTATGATCCTGTATTTGAAATGTGTTTTACATGCATAATACATCCAGTGCGTTCTACAATAGGAGGATTAAGAAGTAGAATATACTAAAGCCGGGCTCAGGTGTGCATTTGAAAGGGTCATCGAGATAGATAGATATGGAACTTTTGGGTTTGTGTGTGTGTAGATGCTTGTGTTTTTTTTCTGACATAGCACGTCAACAATGTATCATCCTCTTTAATCTATTTCATCTTTTTCTATCTTGCCCGATGTGCACACGCACACACACACACAAACACGCACTCACACACAAACCCTTACACGACAGATGCACCAGTCCATCAAGAAACCACCTGCCAATGAGGCTGCTCTGTAATTGGATAGGTGTGATGAAGGGTGTGTGGCTGCTGCCAGTCAGAGCTACACTACCATCAGTAAACAAAAAGAACCTGAAGCTGCTTTTTCCCAGTAGAGATTTTTCTATAGAAATGGACTATCTATCTTCATGAATCACTATTTACCTATACTTACTGTATATGCCTGCTAGAAATTCGCCCTAAGATTTTTTTTTGTTGTTGTTGTTTTCTGTTGTTTTTTCATATTTGTAAAGGTAGATTAAATAAGGCAATTCTAACAAAATACAGCCTCAAAAATCATCTTAAATAAGCCAAAGACAGCAGACTAAATGTGTGTGATGGAAAATGTATTTTTGTGCAATCATTGAGAGCAAAAACATTGTCACTACTGAAGATAGGTCTGATATTAGCATATGTGCCAGAAAACAACTTCGCAGTTTTACATGATAGCTCTTTTTGCAATCATTCAGCTATAGATGTGGATTCATTATATTAAATGTCTGCTATCTGAGCAACAAGTACCTCTCACAATCATTTGTGTACCAGTCACTGCATTCAACTATCACATGCTTATCTTATAAATACTGATTACTTCCAAGTGACTTCTGACCTAAACCCTGCATTAATGAGTTCCAAAAACGAACCACATTTTTTCAGAATGGTTGAAATAAGGCTTTAATTTATTTAACTGATTTCAGATTAATATATCCTTTTTAAAATGTCCCTTTCAACAGAGCTGCAATTTGATCAAGGCTTAATCTCTCTGCTGGGGTCTTTACAAATAAAATAATTTGTTTTTTAGTTAGTTATTCTTTGGTGTTTATTATAATTCCAGACAATCATATGGGTATTATGATGAACTATAACTCACATACAAATAGAGGCACACTCTTAATACAGTGTGGAGTTGAAATGCATCGTACAGTGAAAGTAATGCACTGATAGTGTCTACTGTACCTGCATGTGATTAATTTCATATACTGCGTATATTGTTTATTGTAGATACATGATTGCAGTGTACATTAGGTGAAGTACTTGAGTAATTAGGTACAGATCAATGTTCCATTTTCAAGCAACATTTTCAAAAGAACTTTCTATCAAAGGAACGCATTGTTTTCAGGTAGGATGCACGTGTCTTGAGGCAGTTGAAAGCACCAGGAGAGCACTGTGGGAGTGCAAATACAGGGAGAACAAATGTTTGCACTGAGTGGTGTTGAGTGGCTTTTTTGTTTTTTTCCTTATTTTTTCTCAGATGCTCAGAGACGAGTGAAAGTGATGGACAGATGAACGCACGGAAAGGTAGCTGTGATGCACCTATGTCTGTGCTGTCTGATAAGAAGTATAAGAGTTGGTGGCAATGATTTATCCCGGCAGGTGTTCTCCGAGCAGAAAAATAAATAAATAAAAACACACCGCACCCATTTCCACAACCTCAGCTGGGGGCATTTCAAGAAAATGCCAGTGTCTTAACTTTCACATTTTCACAGTGAAGAATGCTTTTGGAACCCGCTGCTTCAATCAGTGCTTAACACACAGAAACAAAAAAAAAGGGAAAAAAATTGACTTAGCATGCCTTCAAAGCACTTAGCAAAATTACATGCTTTTGAAGGTTTATAGAGATGATGGTGATGATACATCATAGATTGCCTAAAAAAGGCTTTTTTTAATTATTTATTTTTTAATTTATTTATGTATTTCTTTTTCAAAATCAAAGAACAAAAAGCACTGGCCCAGACAGATAAAATATAGCAGACTTAAAGATGAAGATGTGAAGTCTTATCCTGGCATGACTGCTTTTAACCATTTAGTATCACTTCGTATTGATTTATGTCCTATTTTCCTGTTTTTTTTTTTTTTTTCATTCCGATAGTGCATTTCTGTCAAATACATATGTTCACCTGAAAGGACTATGATGTTCTTTCAGCAGCAGTGACATAACAACTTTCATTGTTTTTTAAAAGATAAAGAAATAATAATAATGATAATAATAATAATAATAATAAGAAGAAGAAGAAGAAGAAGAAGAAGAAGAAGAAGAAGAAGAAGAAGAAGAAGTAGGAGGAGGAGGAGGAGGAGGAGAAGAAGAAGGAGAAGAAGAAGAAGAAGAAAAAGGAGACTCACTCTATGTATTTCATTGCATTTCTATTAAAAGCAGGAATAGCACCAATAGTAGGATGAGCAAAGGAGTAGGCAGTCTATTTTTTTTCCCATAACCAAATCCCCAAAAAAGCCAAAGGCAGAAAAACAAACTCCCACAAAACTGCTGTCATGTTCGTGTTTAAACTTGAAGCATGCATGAAGTAGGGCTTTTGTGTTTTATTTTAAAATAGTCAGTACTGTTATAGTTAAGCATAGTGTTTGCATTATTGCATCATTACAATAATCATATTGCATCTAGCACTTTTTTCGGAATGTTATGGGTTTACAAGCAAATCAAGACAACAAATAGCATACCAATGGAATATTTTCTTAGAAGATGAGACTGCTTTCACAGAGCAGATTTGTCTTTATCTTTAAAATAATCTTCAATAAAAGATTCATATTGCATCACCAGTGTTGTGGGATGATTGGGGATGCAGAGAGTTGACCGAACAAGGCCACACAAAGCTTCATGTGGAAGGAAGAGATGGAGAAAACCATATGGAATTCGATTTGGAGAAGATGCCTGCAATCTCCACAAGAAATCCCCTACATCTGATTGTGTCGTGCATACTTTTCTTTAAAGGCAACACCCAAACCCACATCCTTATTCAATTTCAGCAATATTTCATACAGTATTAGTTATTAAAGTTAAAGTTTCTGTTTAACTGTCTGGCCCCTCTTTATAATGTTGGGTTGCTATCACCTCTGAATGTACAAAGTTCTTTTTTCACAAAAGCTGTTCGAAGGTCATGATTAACACAAGGTTGCCATTTGCTGTCTATAACCTTAGACTATAGAATAGCTCACAATGAGATATTAATTAAACTCCCTCTAATACAGAATACAAGTTTTATCTAAAATCCTAGCTGTACAGGCTTAAGAGGTGCCAAAATATTACCTTTTGCCTTATCTTGCCAAATCACTATGTATTTTGTTTTAAATATGTTCCATGGATACATTCTATTTATTTATTTATTTATTTATTTATTTATTTATTTATTTTCTCATTCATTTACTCATCCCTCCCTTCCTGCAGCTGCATTGCAGCCGACATCTTGCATTCATTATCTGCTGGGCTTGGCTCGTGCTGCTCTCCTTTCTTTCCACACTCTTCAATTACTCTGTCTTCCCGGAGTGAGCACCGGTGTCAGGCTACTGTAATGACTTTCAGATTATCTGTCCGTCCATGATGAATGAGATGGAAATGTGGCTCTGGTGTTCCAAGCCCTGGCTTTGCTCCAGACGGGCACGCGGGGAGGCTGTGGCACAGCCAAACAGAGCAAACTTAAGTATAAATAACATAACACACAGTCAACAAGCGATCCCTCCAATTCATTGTTAGGTTGGCTCAAAACTGACCAAAGGTCGAGTATGACAGTTGATACGATATCCTTCTACACACAGGAAATTCAATCCTGAGCACAGACCCTGAAGACAGCTCTTATTGTTATTGTTGATAATTGGGGTCCACTGTCTACTGCATTATGTATGGTACCTGTAGTGAGGAAAGTGATTATGAAGGTTGGTCCTGTCATTGACCTTTTTTAAAGGCTACACCAACAGATGGCTTTGTGTAACTGACCCTGCTGCAAATGATGGCGACATAAGATGGAGGAGCGGCCTGACAGTGACAAAGCTACCTGATCAGCGTGGCACGTCTCATCTGTCGCTCAGTCTGACCTTCTCCTTCCCTCTCTCCCTCCCTACCTCACCAACCATTTTTCTTTAGTTTGCTTTTGAATTACCCATCCAACCTCTGATGTCATTCATGTCGCTCAATTACACCTATGTCTGCCCAGCGCGGACACAGTAATGACGTTCTTATTATCTGTCGGCAAATGAGCAATGAAATGGGCATGTGAGAAATGGGGGCATGCTCAGAGACATTTAGTACATTTTGGGGAGAGCTCCTCAATGCCTCGTTGTGACAAGAACTTAAAGTGGGAAATATATTCGGCCCCTCTGAATGCAATGAAATTACACTCCAGGATTTAATTGAGTACTTACTAAATATGAAACAATACAGTAGCGTGTGTATGTAGCCCAATTGCCAAGCATGTTGCTATTAATAGCATGTTCTTCAGAGCACTTATAAATCAGAGCAGATTCCCTTTTCTGTCTCCTTTTCTATTGACTGGCCAGATGTCTGGTGTTCAAATATGTCTGCTTTATTGGCAGAATGATTCATTACCTTTTCTGGCTTTTGTTCCAACATTTTCGCTTAATCCCAATTCAGCCATTAAGATAAAATTCTGACACAACCTTGAGATCAGAAAGTGGAAAGTATAGACACACATTTGCTGCTTCAAAGAGAATGTAAAACATTTACTTAGATTGAGAAGGACCGAGCTCATGTTTCCTGTTGAATGAAATATAAATGTTTTTATAAGGCAACTATAGTGAAGGGGAACTTGGTTCTTGAAATCACCATCCATTGTGTAAAACACAAGCACTAAGACATTGTGATTTTTTTAAATAAAAATATCAATTCTTTCCTTAGGATATAAATGAGTTCAGTACAAATGTAATTCACTTTCTTAAAGCTAACATTTTGCCATATTTATCATATAATGTTATATCTGTTTTGTGGATTGTCACTTCAACACAAATATGTTCTCTAATAACTAAATACAACTGACTAAACTATTTACTCATATATTAGAACAAACCATTAAGTATGTGAAAAAGACAGCTGATCCTTCACAAACACACACACTCACTAACACACACACAGCATATAATTAGTATCAATATAAATTCTAACATTACTGATTAAATGCCGTAATGTACTGCCTCGTATACACAAGGAATTAAGCACTATAAATGCTTTGTCCTGGAATTATGTAAACCAGACAGTCATTATTATTGCAAAAATATTAACAGGAATTCTATCAATTAAATCTAAACAAATGTCATCAACAGAATGTTACCGCTCTGGGATTCCAAGGTATTTTATTTAAGGAAGTGAGAGAAATTGGATTTTACAGTATTTCTAATCATCCCCCTTTTCACTTTAGCTGCTCTTCTTCAGGTCAAGCTTATATCACACGTGGCTTATTTTTTTGCACTTGCACTGTGAAATAGGGCCTTAGCTATGAATTACTGAGGCTATATCTACAGGCCCTGTAATCACTCTTTAATCAGACTCGATGCTTTAAAGCTCTGCACTCTTGTTTAATCAGACATTAACATTCAAATCAATCACTTTATGTTTAATTAAGCATTAATGACCTCAAACGTTGGCTGATATGATTGGCGGAGAAGCACTCAAATACCGACTGGCTTAAATTGCTCTATTATTAATACTGACCAGGCTACAGGCTACAGCATACGCACAGTAAATTAGACAGTGAGGGGCACTTGGCTGGTCTGCCATAAGTCATATCCTGACACACCGATTGCCTGGAGCCATTCCATTGTTTTTCAGCTGCTGTCACCCAAGAGTTTTGCACATCTAGAAGCAATTGTGTATTCTGCACTTGTTAATGCACTGGAAGTATGGAGTAATATACAGTAGTATAGATACAATAATGACTGAAGTGTTAATGTGAATCCGGGCACTTCTCTGAATACAAGTGAGAGGAATAAAATGTGATGTTCCTCATCTGTTTGCCATATCTGGGTTTGTACATGCCTTGCCCTGTTATTGCAGGGTGACAGCACAATGATCCATGCTGGACTAAGGCGGTGGAGCCATATGGTGTTCCGTGTAGTGCCATTAGTGTAGAAACTTGATGGGGGAACACCAGTGTCTTAATTATCCCTGCTCAGTCTGCAGCCCATAGAGAGCAGAGAGCAGAACCTTTTTATCCTTTGTGCTCCCAAAACACCCCTGCGGCCATTAACGCATGCACCATGCTGCAAAAACAAGTGAAATATGTTACAGCCAAAATAAATGACTCAGTATAGTGAGACTGAATTTAATTAGCTTTGCAATTATATGTTTGCATGCAATATTTTTACTTCTGGCCAAATGACTCTTCACCTATCATCTCAAGAGACCAATGGAATCCTTTGTCTTACTGTATTTAAAAGAGGAACTTACATTAATTACGTGTGTATTTGTGCAGTGCAGAATTATCTTGTGCGTTTGCGTGGATTTGTTAAAGCATTGGGCCATAATGAGCAGTGCGGCACCTGTGGCATGCAGTCATCAAGACTAGTATTAACCACACAAAGCATAATGAACCTTTACGTAAAGCATAATATCACCTTTAGTGTGGTTGAGTTGATCATTTTCAAAGTTGAATGAGGGTGTAGGAAAGCATTTTTTAAACAAAAGTGTTCACACATTAACGGTAGCTTTAACTTTATAAAGCATGAACAAACTCAAGCCCATAGCGCCAAAGCCACAGTCATTTATGCTCATTAACCTTACAACCTTAAATACATGATCATGAATATGCAAAATAATTGTCTTCTGAAAAATACGACGTGACACCGTTTGTCAAAAAAGATGACATTTTTTTCATATACAATGCATAATCATGCCTCATAGATGATAACAACATTCAATAGCCATACTGGCAAATAGCTCTCGATGCCGTTCAAGTCCATTAAGACTACATTAAGGATCATTCCCATTGTTTTTACATTATTCTACTTTCTGTTTGTCTGTTTTCTTGATTCAGCAGCATTATTAATTCCAGGAATTTTCCCATTTTTCAAGGTTCTAAATGATTCTAACAAGATAAATGTATCTTTTTTTCTCCTCTAGAAAAATATTACTTGCATTACACTGACTTATTGTAGTGCAGTGTGCTAGGAATCATTATTGTGGTGTTTTTTTTTGTTTTGTTTTTTTTGCCAGCAGCCATTAGACTGGATAAACCCTCCTCTAGCTGACTTCTCTTCTTTAATCTTGCCTAATCATCATCCAACATCCATACTTTAAAAAAGTAAATATGTAAAACTTATTTTTGTTTTTGGATACATATTGTTCTTTCAATGTTCTTCATCTTATACTTTGATAGTTGCATTTATTTATTGATTTTTATTGTATATTTATTATTCCACCTAAGAGATAAAAGGTACCAAAGCAATTGTAATCTAACTATTAGGGTCAGTACCCAGTTTTAAACCAACGTTCTGGGCAGCTATGAGACTGATATGAAAGTTAACACTGTTATCTCACACAACCAACATCTCATTCGAAATATCTCTGAACAAAATATACTCTGCTTGTTTATTTATCAAACATGGCTCCACGCTGGTACAGTAGATAGCACTGCTGCCTCACAGCTCCAGCATTCCCGGTTCAATCCTGAGCTCAGCATTCTGTTTAGGTTCTCCCCATTGCTAGATGGGTTTTCTCCAGATTTTCTGGGTTTCTTCTTACATGCTAGAAGGTGAACTGGGTGTAATAAATTGCCTTAGGTGTGAATGAGTGTGTGTGTGTGTGTGTGATTGATTTACATCTTATTTAGAGTGTGTTTTTGCTTCACATCTAGTCTTTGTGAGATAAATCTGAAATCCACAATGACGCAGAATATCATGGTTATTAAATATGAACATCACAATAGATTCCACAACTTCAGTTTGGATTTCAAGAATCTTCACTCTTACACTTTTCTGATCACTACAGTAGCATGCATGCTTTTACTGGTTAGTTCCAAACAATTCTACATACCTAAACCGCTTACCACCCATTTTTGCATTCTTTTTTTCTAATGAATTGATCCTAACAATTTTTAATAAAACATACGTCCATCTGTCTCCCCTTTGGGACAATGAGGGCACAAATGAATGAATGATCAATTTTAACACAGCAATTTATGTGCAGAAATATGTTTACACATCCAAATCCAGCTGCTTTTACAGTGCCATGTTCTGTTCCTATGTGTAAGCTATGGCTGGTTTCCTTTTATCATGTGGATTATTGTTGGATTTATTGTGCATTTTATAGCTTTGTTTTCACTTAACAAATCTCAAAAAGAAAAGAACGTGCAAATGTGTGTGTGTGTGTGTGTGTGTGTGTGTGTGTGTGTGTGTGTGTGTGTGTGTGTGTGTGTGTGTGTGTGTGTGTGTGTGCGTGTGTGTGTGGTTTTCACCATCTCTGTATTATGCATGCATGCAAGTATAGACGGTCTGTCCTTTTCTGAACAGCTGAAAGTGTAGACAAACAGTAATTACTTTTCAAGAAATGCACTGACACATGTCAGAGTACAGCACAACAGCAAAGAATAATTTTAGCTTTATTTATATTCACAGCATAATCAAAGACACTAATACATATTTTTAGGCCATGATAAAAAAAATTGAAACTTCTCCCCAAATACACATTCATAAGTCCCACATTTACAATTTTAAGGAATAATAAATGTTTTATGCATAATTAGGGTTGCTAACATTTGAGTTCATTTATCAGAGTCATAACTCTTACTTTTTAAACTCTTAGAAATACCCTTCAAGAGCTCTCCAAGGGTTCTAAAGGTCTTTCGCTTCTAGAAACTGGGTCTACTTTGTATACTTTCTGATATTTGTAGGGTGTAATATAGAAAATAAACTCTAGCACTCTAACTTTAGCCTTTTCTTTTGAGACTGTATGAGATGCATAAATAAACCTATATCTAAAGACTTGTCTATTTCTAATGCCATATAGGACATTATAAATAACAATGTGCCTTAACAGTGTATGCTCTTTCATTTAGATGGCCACTAGTTCTTTTCTGTTGTAGGGGTCCTACAGTTTTTAAACATCTCTCTGAAATGATAATACTCTGTTAAAGGGTTTTGTATAGGAACTTTAATGGTTCCACAGAGGGACAAATCCCACAAAAAGTGATGGATTCTGATGTATTTTAATGTCAAAGATTTCTGTTAGTGTATTAAAGCCCTCCTCTTTACTTTCACTGATTGTTGTGCTTTAAGCAATCAAAATTGTTTAGACTTTTTGGAGCGATTTTGTTCTTTTACTGTATATAAAGCTATAGAATTGTAATATACAGTATACATATGTACAGTATCTCACAGAAGTGAGTACACCCCTCACATTTTTGTACATATTTGATTATATATTTCCATGTACAGTAACGACACTGAAGAGATGACACCTTGCTACCGTGTGAAGTAGTGAGTGTTCAGCTTGTATAAAAGTGTAAATTTGCTGTCCCCTCAAAATAACTCAACACACTGCCATTAATGTCTAAACCACTGGCCACAAAAGTGAGTACACCCTGTACACTCACTACTTTACATTAAAGCAAAGTGTCATTTCTTCGGTGTTGTCACATGAATAGATATAATAAAATATTTACAAAAATGTGAGGGTGTACTTACTACAAATAAAATAAAATCAAATTTTATTTGTCACATACACCTACATACAGGGTACGATGTTCAGTGAAATGCTTTATGCAACTGTCCGGTATAAGAATAAAAAAGTTAAAAAAAAGCATCTACTTCTGTGAGATGCTGTACATACAGTCATATTTTGTCCTATTACTTTATGTGTAATAATATGTTATGTTACAATTATCACTAATTATCACAATAGGTGTTATATGGTTTCCTGTAACAAAAAGATTATGTCATACACTAAATTTACTATATTTACTAATGTCTAGTGGTTGGCATGGAGCAGGTAACCTGTTGTCTCTTGTATTAATTTTGTATACCTTTGTATAATTTTTTTTCTCCTTTTCCCTACATGCTGTTTTTAATCCTGGATTTAATATGCCATTATTTTTATTTGTTTGCTTCTTTTTCTACAAATAAAGAGCTTTAGGTTCTCCAGGTATACTTTAGGTTCTCCAGGTTCTGGAATACATCCTGTCGCAGTTGGATGTCTGGATCTGCCATAGAGAACCATAATAGACAATATGCTGAGTTAACACTATAATGTCTGACTAAAACCACTGCCTGCTTTCCCAGTTCATCTCACCTACTCTGCACACACGAGTCAGGTGTGTGGCTGCGGCTCAGTTAATGTTAAACTCCATTAAGTAGGGTATTTTATTCACTTTAAATAAAGCGATTCTCTTTAATGTAGTTGATGCAGACTCATTCATAAATTAGTTGTGGCAAGAATGCTGATTACCGATGTAATTTTCCATGAATCTGCTATATTAGCAATTAAAATATTACTTATCTAGTTAACGTTAGCTTGTTTACAATAGGTTGTTGCATAGTGCACTGCAACTTACACGCCAAAGCCGTCGAGAATAACTTTGAAAACAACCATAATGACGCAGTCTACATGCTACAATAATAATGATAAAAGCAAAGTTTTTCACTGTGGAGATATATCTTTATAAGTACAATTAGACTGTATTATTTGTCTCCCTCTTCAAAAATTGCTCATGCGAAATTTTAAATTTATTGTCCCCCCCACTGTTAAATGAAATTTACGCCCATGCATTGAGTCTAAGCATAAATGGGTACATCTTAGAGACCAGTC
>NC_083472.1:11325000-11477500 GCF_030014155.1 Tachysurus vachellii
GAGTGGTAGAGAACATGCTGTATGCAGAATAGTGACTATTCTATTCATGTTTAAACTGGTCAGGGACATCTTATGCCAGGAGTGCAAATACAGATTCAGCAAGATAACCAGCAAATGGCCAACAGCCTAAAGAGGGAAAGAAAGAGAAAGAAAGAGATGATCAGCTTGTCTAAATCTGTCAACAGCTTTTTTAGGAGTTGGTGGAAGGAATGGGACTGAGAATGTTAAAGGCCTTGTGAAGATAAAATGCTAGATCTAATTTATAAGAAAAGATCAGGAAAAAAAATTAAAGGAACAGCCAGTTTCTTCAAAATCTCTTTAGGTATACTTGGCAGCTCATACAGTGACCTAACAAGAATTTAAGAGTAATTACCAGGGGTCTCATTTATAAAACTGTGCGTAGGATCCCTACTAAAAGTTTACGTGCGCCCAAAAGCCAAAAATAGCGTACGGCAAAAAATATTCCGATTTATAAAACCGTGCGTACTCACAACTGTAAGCAATGTTCCCGCAGATGTGCGTACGTGAACCAGCCTCATATCCCGCCCTGTACACGCCCATTTTTACACGCCCATTACACGCTCCACAACTGTGCGGGCACGAGAGTTGACCTCGTTATAATGAGTTTCCTCTGCGCTCTGCGGGTTTAAAAATGGGGTGAGGAGCCAGCGTCTCAGGGGGTAGCCACTGTCGCCTGCAGGTTATAATTATATTAAAAGCAACATTGTTATAATTATATTGAAAACAAAATTGTTACAGTTACTACTTTTTAATATTGTTAAACATAAGCATATTCATTTTCAGATGGTGCCCTTATAGCAACATGACTGTAGTCAATTGCGCCGATTACATTTGGGAAACCAGACATTGCTGCAAATTGCGTTTTAATTTCGGCCTGTTCTCACACAGTGTAGGGGAACCTGATGTATCGACCACCCATATTAAGTATACCATTCAAGAGGACAGATATTATGGCACTCAGGGACGGCTGTGATATACCAGACCTATAGGTACTGTATATAGGACATGAGATGAGATGATAGATTCAATAGAATTATTTCATATACAAAAAGGTCTTAGAGTCAAAGTTGAGGATTACTTATAGTTTTTTTTATATAAATAATTTACCTGTCTGCCAATTCCCGCTGGAAACAGCCGGTTGCCAAGAACCCCAGAGTGGTGGCACTTGTATTTGGACTGGGATGGCATGGTTCCGGCATGTTGCCCTCTCTAATACTGGACCCAATTCAGCACATAGATCCAAGAGCACAGCTCTAGGGAATCTAAATCGGTTTATTAGCCAGTCATCATCATGGTCCCTGAAAACTCATTCTCTCCTTATTCTGCCATTGGCGTAATCCTCCAACAGTGCCAGCAGTGCCATCATGAAGCATTACATACCCGGGTCACCGGAGGATGTATATGTTTCTAGCAATTAGACTGCTCGTTAACACCTTGACAAAATCACAGAATTAATTTGTGGGCGAAAATTTAAAATGTTATAGTGAACACATACTTCTTCATGACGGTTTTGTAATGAACACCGTAATAGTTAGGACCGATGATGAGTAGCGATTGTGCTTCATGACTGTATTTGCAGACTTTGACATTTTATGATATATATACATTAAGGAAAATATTTATTTTTTACACTGTGTTCTGCAGTTCTCTAATAAAAGGGTGTTTCATGCTATTCTGTATCACATGTAGTCGCGCCATCTCCTCCTGCGCTCCCGTTGTGGACAATGTCACTGTAAGGCAGCGCTGATTATTATTATTTTTTTTAATACATTTTGAATTACGTTTGGATTTTACTACATGTATATAGCCTAAAACAATCGGCACAAATAACACTGTTGGATTTAATCTTCATGATAATGTGGATATAACGTATGAAATGGAGTGAAAATTAAATGTCATTAATTCTTATAATCATTCTTCCCACATTTATTTTCTACAATCTAACTTCAGTTCACGACCTCACAATCTGTGTCGCCAATTCCCTTTGTCTCCAGAATGTGCGTACGCACAGCTCAAAGTTTGCTTAAAGGTCCGCACATTCTCCCGTCAAGTTTGTTTTTTATATATCACGACCTTTGCGTGGGAACTGGCGTACGTACGTTTCCAGCCCCGTTTTGTGCGTACGCATGCTTAATAAATGAGACCCCAGTTCAATACTAGTCCCAACCAATAAGACAGCTTCGGCACCAGCATCAAACAGGATACTGTACAAGATGTACAAGTATTTCCCTAGGGAAGTGAACTCTAATTGCAATGACTGGAAGTAACAAAATATCCCACTTGAGTAGCAGAAAGCAGTACTTGTATTCATTCAAAGAGAATAAAATTCTAAAGACTTTAACCAGTTCAAAAACCTTGTGCAGCTATATACTGTATGGAAGGAAAGATTTCCTATGGTTACTGGTTACTGGAGAACAATTAGTATGACACAAGCTGCCAGAAGGGGTGAGTTCCAAGTTACCCATGATGTATGGAGCACTCCTCAGCAATCGATCCACATCCATAAATATATGTTGCACTATGTAAGACTTTACAACTTGGTGGCAGCACCTGGAGGTGGGAATCGCTATGAGATACCCAATAGCAGCCTTTAAAATCATTCTCATTGGCACAAAGCAGATGGTGGATGAGGTGAAATTGCCATTGGGGAAGAGGCTACCTGCCTGGACAAGAATGAAAATCCAGCCCTCCATGTCATGGAACTTGCCCCCTTAGGAAAGGTGTCAGAAGCAACAAGACAACCATCTTCACAGATTAGATGAGAATTCTACTGCTCTCATTGCAGCCGATTCAAAGCTTAGGGAGGCAACATACCAAAAAACTTTGATGTGCAGATGCCAATAATGCATCTCTCAGATGATCTGACAAGAATTGACCAAAGCATCTCCTAGGAAGGACAAAGTCTTGTGCTACCAGTGTTAATACAATTTAACACTGGGTGTAATGGCCACTGAAAATGAAAACATTGTGACAACAGCAGTGAGCCAACTTATACATCTGAAAATGACAGACTACAGAGATGCATTTCCCCATTTTTTTGCCAAAATGGGGAAATGTGACAGTAACTTATTCCAATTTCTACTGAAACCCATCAAAGTACAGGTGTTTGACTAAACTGTATTTGAAAGGGTTCACTGTTCTGCTAGTTAGATGAATACATACCGAGGTGCACAACGGCAACAAGTTACAAACCCAACAGACAAACAGCAGACTTCAGTACCAAGAAACTGATAAAACTTGGCTAGATAAAGGAATTTCTGCAGTTCTGCTCCAATTTAAAAAAAAAAAAAAAAAAAAAAGAGGGCAAAGTTGACAATGACTGCAAGGGTGGAGAAAGAACACAACAGGATTAAGGCTGTGTCACAACTGTGCCAGGTCCAGTGGGCAATGTGATAGACTATAGTTAATAGGCCAATTATTTGGTGTGACATGTGGTGAATCCCACAAACTATGCTCAGTTTTCTAATTAGATACATGCACAATACCCTACAATGTCTCTGCAATCTCCTCTGTTGTTGCAAAGACACTGCAACAGGCTGCAAGACTGCACAACTTCAGAGCCAGTACAGGTGGAGACAAAACCAGGTTCTGAAGAAACTGGCAGAAGTGTTAGAGAAACAGACGGGCTTCAAAACCATTGCAAAGATCATCATATATTTTGTCAGGTCATGTCAGCTCACCCCTCAAAAGCACTGGGAAATGAGAGAGAAACTTAGCAGACATCACCATATCCCTAAAGAGATCAATCTAACATCACTTCAGTCTGGCATAATGGCATTAATCACCTCATCTAAAACAGTGCTTTTCATTGACCTGACTGTCTCATAGGCAGAGGAAGTGAGAAACCTATGAGAGGAAGATGGCCAAATAATCAGAGCTGATTGCTAGGTGCAGTACAACCAGCTGGAGGGCTGTAATCTATGCTATGAAGGTTAAATGTCAAGCATATCAACATCACAACACTTAAGTGTCATGAAGTTTCTAAGAGCTAGACTGCATAGAGCTGGAAAATAGCTGTAAGAAGAGCCACAGAATTGTTTATTTAAAGATGTTTTTACTTGAATAAAGAGGACCCACAGAAAAAGCACTAAAAACATGATTTGTAAAGTGGCAAGTTAGTGTAGGTCTAGTCTATCTTTTTTGAATTTGTAATACTTTTTTAAACACTGTATCTTGGTGTTATAGCCCACTGGTAAATGCATTTATACTGAACTATAAGGCAGGCCAAGCACTTAAAATAATTATAATTAATTATTTTACAATTTATACAATTTAACAAACTGTCTTGGGAAAAGTCACACCCTTGATTGGGTCAGGTGGACTGCATTCAAGCTTTAGATGTTTGTTTGTGCATCTTTAAAATTAAAAATGTATGCAAAAATGTATGCTTCCTGTGTGAGGAATAGAATGTAAGGATTCAAGCAAAAAATGTGTGATTTTTATTTACAAAAGTGCAGAGGAAGAGTGATGGGACAGTTGTGAAAATGATTATTTAAGTTTAAAGGAAGAGGCCAAAATAAAGATAAATGTAACTTAAGAGAGTGTGGAGAGCAGGAACAGATGCAGTGGTGTCCACAACAGAGCTGCATCTGGTCAGACGGGGAGAACAGACTAGGCAGGGCACGACCCAAGACGCATTATCAGGAACAGAGAACTAGCGGGTAGCATTGTCCTCTCGGCTTCACGGGCTGTCTGAAATAGAGAAAGTGCACTGAACATCTATATTAGTCTAATCAGTCCCTAACATGTTAAAACAGCCCGCTCCTGCCTCTCCTCTCTGAGGGTAGGCGAAGTCAGCAGCACACGTGATTAGACCGCCACTGAGACTGTCCATGTTCTGTCTTGCAGCCGGAAAGTGCAGAGCTGTCCGTGGTGCTGAAGTTGCCTTTTTTTTCCTTCACTAAATCAGCGCGGATGGTGTTGTCCAGCTTGCTGAAGTAGATTTTTTTCCTTGCTTTTTCCACACTCGCTTTTTCCACATGAGCGAGGAGCGCTTGTTATTTTCCCCTGGGCGGTTGCTATTGGCCTGTTGCCAGATTCAGTCAGAACTCAGTCCCAATAAAAGTTAACAGAGAATTTCATATGGAAATAAATTGCACATGGAAAGAAATTTTACAATAGCTGGACATGTTGCTTGTCTGATTTTACAATAAATATAAAATACGATATCTTAAATGTTAGTTTAAAATTAAGTTTAAAAAGTTGAAATAAATGTGTTATGTTTCCAGTTGTTTATTTATTAATATTACATTTTATAATATAAAGTTAATTAATGTTTACCAAACACTCTTCAAACCCTTTCCACAAACCTGCCACAGAAAATATGCATGACTGTCATTCTGATGTCGTAACATTTATTTGTTAAATATTGTAATCAGTAATGGGAAATTCACATAACAAACAGTACACAACAGTAACTGAATTCAGTGTTAAAAATCTTAACTAAGTAAATATGTTATACAGCAGATTCTTGTGTTTCCACCCAATCATGAGGACACAAAGCTTCTATCATTTTTCCAATTTTCCATCCTTGGTAAACTTCATCACCATTATGTGATTCTGACATAACAGAAGGACTCAGAGCTGTGAAGAGAAAGTGCCATACCACTTTGTGTCAACAAAATCTGTCACCTCAGACAGGTGTTATATCAACTTGACATCAAAATCAGTGAAGTCTTCATGACAGCTGACACCTTCACAAATGTTTATTTAGGTTTAATGTCAGATGTCAGTTGTCATAAAGTGATTCTGAAGGTACCATGTACCCATATGAAGACTTAGTTTTTAATGTACTCAAAGTTTCATCTGTGGCCATACATACAGCAGGGTGTAACAAGGTGGTTAGAATTTACCTTTGGGGTGGCAGTAGTGTGCAGCAGCAGTGTCAGTGTGTGCAGGGTAGGATAAGACAGGCTAAACGAGCAGCCATTAATGCGCACAGAAGCACTTAGCCATAGCCTGGACTGGAACTTAACGGTCTGTATCAGAGCTTTCTGCTTGAACCACTCTCATTTACAGCACAAACTCAGAGAAGAGCTGAAGCAGAAGATTGGTTCGTAGGAGTAAAGAAAAAGGGAAGAAATAGTGAATTAAATCAGTGGTTGGTTTGGTGGATGGATGGACGGATGGCTCACAGTGGCGACACATTCAGTTCAGGCAGTTCAGATCAGACTTCTCTATCCTCCGTCATAGCTCCTCCTGGAGAATCCCCAGCCATTCTCAAGCCAACTGTGTGATAGAAACCCCTGGGATGTTTCGGATCATGCAGGTCCTGGGACTCTGTGGGACATGCATGGTACAGATCTACCAGGAGCTGGCCAAAGGGCGTCCTTCTAAGGTTCTCAAACAATTTCTGCCTCCCTTCAATTTGAAAAAGCAGTGGGCAGGCTCTGCAAATAAAAGGGATATTACTCTTAGTCCCCATTCTTGGCCCACTCTTGATATCCCGTCCATGAAATCCTGAAAACCATGAAAACAGGAGTGGATATACAGCACACCATTGACCATTTAGTCAGAAACCCACTTAATATGATATTGACCACCCACAATTAATCTAAAGTCACATGATCATATGCCTTCTCCAAATAGATGTAGACTACATTAGCATGCCCTGTAAATCCAGTCTAGATATATAAGCTGTGCAAAGAAAAGAGGTGCTCCACTTTTCAGAAGCCTGGATGGGACCTGTTCCCTCTGAATCCTAGGTTTGACAGATTCTACTCTCCAGAACTCTTGCCTATATTTTTCCTGGGAGATTGAGTAGTGTAATTCCATCATAATTGGGACATAGTTCTCTGGGCCTCTGTTCCCCTTTTTGAAAAATAGGGACCATCATCCTAGTTTCCCAGTCCAAGGGCACTAACTTCATGCAGTACTGAACAGACACATTAACTCTCATGTTCTGTTGAGATTTGCTTTACTTTCTTATTGTTTATGGTCACTGTGACCTCAATGACTAAATTGTAAAAAAAAAAAAAAAAGCTGATAAAAAGTAGAAAAATAAGTTGTATCATTAACTCTTACAATTACTGAAGTAAGAATGTTCATTTCAGAAAAGAAACTAAATAAATAACATTTATGACCATATTAGTTAATTTACACAAAATAAAAAGAAAATCTGTATATATTCTTTGTAAGCCCTTAGGCAAATGTAAATATCTGTGTGCATGTGTGTGTGTGTGTGTGTGTGTGTGTGTGTGTGTGTGTGTGTGTGTGTGTGTGTGTGTGTGTGTGTGAAAGAGAGAGAGCGAGAGAGAGAGGGAGAGGGAGAGAGAGAGACAGAGAGAGTTGTACTTAGAAATTGCACCTTGTGTACCAAAGAGATGTAAAACATGTGAAAATCCTTTGCTTTCAATAACAATTATTACTGGGGTCAGTAGTCAATATGACCCCAAACATTACGTGTGTAGTCATGTTTTTATGTCATGGCAGACATCAGAAACCTAATCGTTATGTAAAAAACACATTTCTGCAAAAGACCTTTATAAATGAAAAGCCTGGGTTTAAAAAAAACAAAACAATGGATATATTTTTTCACAGTTTACCGAGGCTCTGGGTTCATATAGACCCCAAACAGAACATGAGGGTTAGCCATACGCCAACCTCATCCATATCATATCGACATCTTGAGCTGACTCCTCCATCCACATCTACAGCCTAACTCCTAGTCTCATAGTGACCTCAGCCAAACAAGACTCCTATACACCAGAGATTTCTGGCACTGATCTCTGAAATGAAAGCATGTCTTATGCATTAAGGAATTTCTCAAAGTGCTCAATGATATAATAGGCTGAGAAGCAGTTAACAGACTTCTGCAACTATGAGTGAGGACTCGATTCATTCTGATCCATTCAGAACAATGTTAGCCCATTCAAACACAGACACAGCCCTCACACAGTACACAGACAAGCTATCAGTGCTAATTAGTAATGCTCTGATTGTCAGAAAGCAGATTAATAGAATACAGGGACATTATGGTTGCTGCCCAGGGAGATACAGGAAAATTTATAGATGTAAATTCCATACCACAACCCTGCATTTGAAATGTAATCATTCATCATGACCAATCATTATAAGAGAAAAGCTATGCTAAATCTCTCCATCTGGAGTCCATGCTGTTTTCACTGAAAATGAAGACCAATGAAATGCCAAAGCTATTAAAGCAGGGCTTCTTGACGCTGGAAGAATCTGAATAAATTAATTAGAGATGTTTGCCAAAACATTACGTGAATGTGTTTTGTACATTATCAAGAGGCAAGAACACACTGGTGAGCTTAGCAACAGAAAAGTAATAGTAATTATCTACATTAAGGGTTCAAAAACTAACATTATATGCCGCATTGATAAAAAAAAACAAAGTTAACACATTTATTAATTGTTGTTTGTTTAACTGTTATGAATGCCTGTTTATTCCACCAACCTAAGTCCATATAAATGAGCAAAAAATATTTCAATTTTGTCAGTCAGTAAAAGCAAATGTTGATAAAGATGCCGGTTTATGTTGGATTAGTACAGTAAGTCACTCAGGTTATTAGTGGTGTATTAATTTTGTAGTACAAAGATTGTTTCCATTAATTAACAATGTAAAAAGATCAACTTGTGGTTAAAAATAGTCAGTTGTTTGTGGTCAAATAATAATAATAATAAGAAGAAGAAGAAGAAGAAGAAGAAGAAGAAGAAGAAGAAGAAGAAGAAGAAGAAGAATATTTCATCTAGGTTAATAATGAATAAATAGATAAAAACTTTTTACCAAGTACTAAGGCAATAACCTGAATCTTACTGATAAAGCCATTTCATGGCCAAAAAGTCAATGATTTTTGCTGAGTCTTCCTTTTAACAAGTTAAATTCAGTCGCTTTATTTTATGCAAATTAAATAAAGTTGCTTTATTACACATCCAGTGCCCTGGAAAGCCCAAACAACAAAAATGTTGCATACTCTTCATAACATATTGGAATATACTTTTAATATACAATGGCTGAATCCTACAAAAAATATAAGGAAATATATAAAGTTAAAATATTGAAAGACTTGCTATGACTGCTATTTTGTCCTTAAGAAAGTCAGTTTATGACTGTGTTTTGGATCTAAATTAGCAAGTGGTGCAGATCAATCTCCGGTGTAATTAGTCTCTATTGATCAGAGGAAGTTCAGCTGCATACAACACTCCTCAGCTTCAACCAGCATGTGATAGTCCTCTACTATCCTACTCTGAGACTTTGCCTCATCAACTGAACAAAGATCTTTCTTGTAACATGAAGAATACCTCCTAGGGTTATAACATCCCCATTGCAACTGAAATGATTTCAGTGTTTAGAGTCTTCCCCACAGTGCAATTGATTGATTATTTTTTTTCCATAAAGCATCATATTGGTAGTAATCACCGCAATTTTCTGTTCAAGTTTCCATTTAATAGCTAATGATATATTATGAAAGACTTCCTCATTTCAATCTTTGTGTCATGATTCATCATGTGAAACAAAGTATACCAAAGGAAGAGGAGAGACACTCAGAGTACCAGAAGCATTTCAAATCACCTCAAGGAATGAAGTTGCTTTTAATCGCCACCAACAAACCTGACTAAATGGTTTGATATTGCTTCGGATTGTGCTGATGTTCTGGGTACTTCAGTCTCATTACCACAGATGATATGCATCTTACATTCTTCGCTTTGTCAGATGAATAAATTGTCTGGTACTCTCACTGATTGGCATCGCAGGAACCGGCATTGGAAATTCAGTGAATATTTCTTTAATTCTGCATATCATCTCACAGTTATACAGCAAGTAGTTTTCTTTCTCTTTTTTTCCTCCTTTGCTCCTTACTCAATTGGTAATCATAATAAAATAGCGGCCTGTAATTATAATAGGCCTGCTTGTCAGAGATATGGAGCAGATTTCAAAGCTTAAATTATTCACTAGTCGATTTAACAAACGTAATTTAAAGAAAAAAGAGGGTCTGTGATATGTGGTGCAAATTACACACTCTCATTCTTAGTGAAAGGCCACACTGTCCTGTCTCTAGGATAGGAAATTTAAAATGTCTAAAATTCTGTTCATTTATTAAGTTTGCTTCAATAGAAGAGAAAGTTCATTATTAGATATTGGTTTTCTTTTTGGTCTCCTTCAGCCTAAAAACTACAAGCCCTAATTTTCAAGCTGTGCTGCCTTAAAATGCATTTTGTACTTTTATACTTTTAGTTTTAGATCCAAAAAATATTTTGTAAAAAATATTATTTTTCCTTTAGTTTCATTTTTGACTGCCACATATGTGTGTATTTATTGGATGATTGATTGATTGATTGATTGATTGATTGATTGATTGATTGATTGATTGATTGATTGAAAGACTTGAATAACTATCTGTTTGTTTTTTTGTTATTTGTTTGTTTGTTTGTTCTGCAATTCCACATCTTTCTATACTGCTAATTAATTTAATTAATCTATGATACATCAAGAACAGCTAATTTAATCTAATATACAATTGCTTGCATTAAGCTCGGCACACAGAATAATTTCCTTTTTTGTTGTTGTTTTTCCACAACACAAGACCAATCTAAAACAATCTAGAGTTCCAATCTTGCTTTGTCCAAATGACCCCCGGAACAAGTCAGCTTTGCTTTGACTATGCACAAGAGATGTGTTCAATTCCAGCCCAACGCAAGCATCTTAGACCCTGCATGTTCAGAGAGATTGAAATCAAAAGTATACAAGATGGATGAAAACAACTGGACAAATAAAAAACAGAACTAGTTTCAGTATAGTCTCATTTGAAAGCACACTTTACAATAAGAGAAAAGTTTTAGGTTACAGGGTGCAACTGGGATTACTTATTTTGCTCTGTGGAATAAAATTTGGTTTAGAAGTCTGACAAAAGACTGCAGATTGTACATTCACATACTAAAAAAAGAGATCCCTCTGTGTTAGCATTTTTTTATACCGCTCTGTATTTTCAATTTGTGTCCATATATTTGAGGATGCCTTTAAGAAATACAATGTTTAACAAGATTACTTTTCCAACTAGTGTTGCATCATAAAAAAAGAAACATGGGTTACTTGTGTATGTGTGTATTCCTAGAAAGGGAACATGTGTCATGCTGGACGTTTGTCAGCAGTTCTGATCCAGGCTGTCAGGCATGCTTTACCCAAACACTCTGCGTTCCCCAACCCAGGGGATGTCTTCCTGACAGTTGTGCTTCTCTTTCCCCTTCAGCCTTCATCCTTGATTTTGTCTATGCCTTTTTTGGTATCTTTCTCTCCCTTACAAACAGTGATCTCCTCCAGATGCCTACAACATGTTTCTCATCTTCTGCCATACTCACAGTTGTTTTACTCTTTATCTTCACTTTAATCTCAGTACAGTACCACTGCAGTTTTTTGCATAGATGCAGAAAATAAGGTGTGATCAGGATGTTTTCAACTCACACCCAATACTTCCATTAACTGTAAGCTGAAAAGTGTATAAATGTAAAATAAATTAATTAATTAAATACACAAAATAAAATCACACTTTGGCTCAATTAGTCACGCTGAAGAGGAGGTTGTCAAAATGGGAAAAAAAATAAACTTTTTTATACATATTCTGCTTCACTTGTGCTTGAGGAATATTTTGTTTATAAAGTTTTATCTCAGAAATGCCTAAAGGTTTAGAGCTAATTTAATTAGCTGTCTCTGGTTTTCAATAAAATAGTTCAGTGAAATTAGTGAAATAGTAAAATCCAGTAGAATATAATTGGTGAAAGTAATGTAATTGCAATAAGGTGCTTAAATGCTTCAACAACTGTAATAAGTGGCTAAATTAGTGTATCTAAATAAGATCTTATCAAATGTGAAAATTGGTCTGAAATGAACACTACAGCTCTGCTTGGTTTGGCTTACACAGACTGGGGATAAACTGAATAATACGTTTAGAAAGAAGATATAGTTATACTGCATAATAGTTAGATTCTAATGCTTCTCAAGAGAAGGCAAATCTCATCACCCAAAAGGGAGATAAAGAGGATAAATCAGAATGAAGTCCATGAAACATCTGTCTGTTTCTCACAAGAGAGCATTACCATTGACTTGCAGTGTAATTAAGATTTAAGGATACTATGTGATTGTCCTGTTAAGTGAGCTTCAATGAGCTCTGATTTCTCATTCTGCACCTGCACTTAGACCGATGGGCCTATAGGAGATAAAATGCATTGTCTGTTCAAGTGCTATTATGTATATTGTGTAGATTTTCTCATTTTGGTGATTTAGCTAAAAAGTGTGGGTGCCAGCTTTTTGGGATTTCTTGATTTTTCCACGCAATTTTATTTTCCTATCTATATCCCTTACTATGCTCTACATTCATCTCGTCCATCCTTTGCAAATATTAGTCTATTCAAACACTCATGCTTAAGCACCTGTTCACTTCGACAGCTAAGGAATGTCACCTCCTATGTGAGTGATGGACTCCAGGTGAGTGGGCCTCTCAGCCTTGACCCCCACTTCCTGAGCAGTTCCCAGGTTGCTGTTGTTGTAGTGTCACGGCATGTCTGTCAGGTGTCTGTGGCAGTAGACAGGTGTGACCCGAATGTCACGGCCTGAATATGGAAAGTTCCAGACCACTAAACCTAGCCAGCGATAAACAGTATGACACAGAAACAGAAAGTTCTTATACCTTTGCTCTGGAGAAGAAAGAAAGAGGAAGTAACATTGCTCTGAGGATAAAATGATTCATTCTTCGTTAATAATATTATATTCATCATCTTGGTGGATCTGGTTTACTATTGGATTGCTAATTAGAAGGCACTGTCTTCAAATCCACAATCTGCCAAGCATCCCCTGCTGGGCCCTTGAGTAAGGCCCTTAACTACTGAGTTGTATAACTGAGAAGTTGCTGAGGATAAGGGTGTCTGCCAAATGCTGTAATTGGGTCTGGAATTTATCCTAGGAATACTAGCTGGGAATATACCCTAAATGGGGTGGATGCCAGTGCATCCTTTACCGATTTATTCACTCCTAGGGGCAAGCCATTATTACTAATCCACCTGTCAGCATGTTCTTGCACGAATCCAAAGGAAACCCACATAAACAATAAGAGAACATGCAAAACACCACATAGCCAGACAGAAAAAACTGAAACTAGATGTCCCCAGGGACTCCGTGAGGAGTCAACACTACCACATAGTCAAAATGCCACTTAGATGAAATAATCATTGAAATAGTCATTTAGAATATATTGTAATGTGTTTACTTTTCAGAAATAATGGCATACATGTGTCCTTAGCAAATATTAAAGGTGCTATATCTTATTATTTTCACTCAGAACACCCGCCAGTCATGAGTATTCATAAGAAGACCCACAGTGTTCATCAGTATTCATTAGTTGACACAAGTAAGTTGTAGCTGTCTGTAGCCTGTCTGATGAAGAATATGAGGAAGGGGAGCAAGATAAACTGCAATCACAAAATAAAACATCTTTTTTGTCAATAGTCAAGAAATAAATTCAGTGTTTGTCGGAAGAAAAAAAAAATGAATGATTTTGTTTTAAATACCCCAGCCTGAACATTGCATTTCTTGAAGCTCTTGTTTAGTTCACCAGCTTGCCTTAGCATACTACAGTAGAGAATGTGTAAATAAAATGCAGAAATCATATCTCAAAATTCAATGCTAGTATTTGTTACTTAATTTAGAGCAATATTATTGCATTTTGGACAGCCTCTAGCATTGTATGGACCAGACACAGTAGATAAAGACTGTGAATTCTGACATTCTTGCTGCATATTTCAATAGACTAAAAATACAAAAATAATCAATCATTTTCACAAATAAGTCCTTAAAATGTAGTAATTTCGTATATGTAGTTTTTGTACATTTAACTGTAATATTTTAGCTTATTTTCCGTTGATTGGCTAATTTATAGCATTAATATTCCTTGATGGAGACTAAATATCCCATTTAAAGTATCCTGTCTGATTGAAATTCACAATAATGCTCCGGAAGGGAAGGGCTTAGTGAATATCAGAATGGAAGCAATTACTGGGTCATAAAACTGGAAATGAATATCACTTTGTTGTAAGGAATAGGTTGTGTAGCAGCAACAATGCGCTTTAGATAACTGTTAGCTGGGAAAAGCGAGTCCCATTCCCTTGGAGATAAGATAATAAAGGGTGTGAAAGCGTATGTCACTCCAGTGAGTCTGATAGCCCTTTCTAAGGAGCTCAGACAGATCAGTCATACTGTATACATGTGTAGAGAAAGTGACACACAGATATTTACACATACTGAGAGATATGATTCTATTTAATGGAATAAACAAGATAACAGGAAACCATAAGAGAAAAAGAAGCCTTTATTTTTGTCGCATATATGTTACATCTCAAGGAAATTTTTTCTTTGCATATATCTCAACTTTGGAAGTTGGATCAGCGTGCAGGGTCATTCATGATGCAGTGCCCCCTGTAGCAGAGAGAGTTAGGGGCCTTGATCAAGGGTCCAACAGTGGCAGCATTGGTTGTGCTTGGGTTTGAACCCTGACCTTCCAATCAACAACCTAGATTGGACAACAGCCCACTGCCCTCAATGTTCCTAATAAATAAATACATACATTTTAACAGATGATTATAATTACATTTTGATTTTAAAATTTATACCTGTGCAAAATATACCTGTGTTGTTTAACGGATGCATGCTGTTGCTTATAATGTATCTTCTGAGCCACGTTGGCAAGGTTCTTAAATGCAGCAAATTAAACGTATTAAATAAGGTTAGAAACACGATCAGCTAAAATCATACTTCTATGATTAAAAATATGATTGATCATCCTCTTTTACAACATTAATGTACTCAATATCGTAAGTCTGTAAACAAAGATAGATTACTCTAAAATCCTTTCACAGCAGTTCTCAGATCTATTCTAACCTGTCATTCGGCTAATAGTAATAAATGGAAATGGGATGAATTTCTGGCTTGAGCAATGAATAAGATGTTGAAATGAAAGATTCACATGATCTAACTAATTAGAATAAAGAGATTAGTTTCGTGGGTATAATTATAGTTTTTAAGCATATAATCAGTATGTTCAAGCTCTAAAATTATATACATAGCAAACCGACTAACAACAACATGTAAATATCTGTTGCTCATAAACATCAGTCAAAGAAGAATTGCAGGGCAGAAAAATATGGATTGCAAACTAATGCAAAAGCTGACATTACCTATTTACACAATTTGTAGTAAAATGCATGTATTGGAATCTAAATCAAGAAACATTCAATTATTTTTAAACTCAGTGATTAAGATTCATTCATTTGTATACTGTAGTAATTAATTCTTTTTTCATTCGCAGACTGTTAATATAATTCTGATCAGACTCCGAACTGCAGAAAGTCACAACTGGAAGCCGGACACAAGCTGCATATGATCTTGATGAATATTACATATGTTTATATGTACAAACCTTTCCCAAACCTTTCATTAAGCTGATAAACCATTTCTGATCCTCACACGTTTTTTTACCAACGGATCCCAAGACCTCTGCCAGGACACAATCTAGAGATAAATGAAAGGTAAAGCTCACAAAAACTACTTTAGGTAAATATAGTGCTAAACTGTATAGTGTAAAATTTACAGGCTTGCCACTGTAGTACTGTTGTTTTGCAAAAAAAAAAAATGTAAATATAAAGTTTAAATTGTAAAGTAGTGTAACATCTAGCATACTATGACATATGTCAATTCAAATCAATTTTATTTTTATAGCACTTTTAATAATAGACAGTTCTCAAAGCAGAAATATAAACATTCAAAATAAAAATTACAAAGTGTAAAATTAAATTGAATTTACATTTTTTTCCAGTGTTTAGTCATTTGGCTGATGCATTTTAAGACAGCAAATTACAGTTGAATCTAGATATAGCTGAACATTAAGGGTTTTGCTCAAGGTTTGATTCAATGCAACCTTTTAGTACAAGTTATTTCAAAGCTTTAAATAGTTGAATAAGGGTGCACTGGTTGGGTCATTGAGTTAGACCCTTAACCTCCATTATGTGTTATTTCATATTATGTAAGACATCCCACTACTTTACTATAAATATATTTTCCATACTTTATTGACAACCCTACTGTAAGTAAGCTACTGTAAATCTACAGTTAATTTTATATAGTGTCCCTTCCCCAGACATGTTAGTAACAGTCATTATACAATTCAGTTCAATCTAATTTAAATTTATTTGTATAGCGCTTTTAACAATGGACATTGTCTCAAAGCAGCTTTACATAACATAAGAAACATAATACAAGTAATTTATTATTATACAAAGATTAATAAAATACAAAAATTAATATTAGACTTATGTTTCAACATATTTGTATTTATCCCCAATGAACAGAGGTGACTGAGGCGAATGTGGCAAGGAAGAACTACGTTAGATGGAAGAGGAAAAAACCTTGAGAGGAGCCAGACTCAAAAAGGAACCCATCCTCATTTGTAGTGTGATTATAAATATACAGGAGGTTGTTGTTCTCAAAGACCACATGGAGTTGGCATCTCCTCTAAGAATGTCTGAATACTTCATGAAGCCCAGTCCAACTGGAGCTGGTACATCTTTAGATGCCTCACAATCCTCATGAGGTTGGCCTCATGTCAATTAAGGTCCAAAATCTTGACATGACACAGAACACAACTGGCGCTGGTTCAATTTCTGGATGCATTATCTTACTAATATCCTGCTCCTGAAACAGATCATTAGCTGTGATTTGATTAAATATGTACAGTATTTCCCTTCAGTGTCGGCAGTCAGAGTTACACCATGTTGTGCTTGAGTGATTTACACAACAGCCAAATGGCACTTGAGATACACCACACCCACACCAATTCTAAACTTCACATTAACTTAGCTGAATAGCTCAACATGGAGAATAGCAAAGAGTTTAATGAGAGTTTTTCTCAACTGTGGGGGATCTCACTGTCACTTTCACCCATGCACATCGACTTTAATGAGGACAAGATGCTGTGTATTTTGAAGTTATGGTGTACGTGTTTGAGCTGAAGTCTATCGTCAGCAATACCACTGGTGATGGAGGGCCATAGGGTCATCAACAGAAGGCATCTGACTCATCCTAATGGTTTATAAAATGAAGTTACTCACTCAGTGATGGAGAAGAACAGCTGTTGTATAAAGCCAGAATGTTATTCTCTATCAGTCTGCAGTAGAACAACATTCTCGCATTGAACAGCCCCAGCTATGAAAAGTGCAAACTATCACATAGCTGCAAACTTGCACAAAATCCACCCTCTTCCAAATGAGTAAACACCTTTTTTTATTCCCCAAAACAGAGTTGGAAAAGTGAATTGTGTATAAAATATAAAATATTTTTTTTGTGTTTTTCTATCCATCTTACTGTATTTGTGACCAATTTAAAGGACAATTAAAGGTCACATGAAATGCCATTTTACCATCTGTATTCTACACTAAAATAAACATGAACACACAGTAGCACACAGTTTAAGTGAAATATTTGTTAAACACATTTTGTCCATGCTGTTATATGGAAAATATCATTGGTTAGTGTATACTACTGTGATTTACCAACAATTAGAATTGGTCGTTTTAAATAATGTCATTTTTAATAACATGTTTTAAACATTTTAATCCATTCGTTTTTCTTTATACATTACTGACTGTTACAACATGTTGGTACTCTGAAGACTCTTTCCATAAATGTTTCATAAATGTCTCCTTATACAAACCTTTTGGATATTATATATTGTAATTATAATTTTCTCTTTGTTAAATACAACAGGTATTTTAATCTGCTTATTATTTGTCTTAGATTATGTTAAACATCAGTCCCTTTGTATTTTCCCTATATAAGTCTCTATATAAGAGCTGTTACTACTGAAGGATCACGTTAATAGAAGTCTTTTATTAATGTTTCAGATGGAATTACTCAGAGCTTTGCTGTTATAAAAGTGTGGAAAATTAATCCACACCTTCTGATTTGAGAATTCTATAGTGCTGTAGTATAATGGCACATAATAGTCCTGCATTTATAGGGTGTTGGGTATTAGTAGTAGGTGACCTTACTTTTACAACCTGGCTTTTCACTGCCTTGAGAGACTGCAGCCATCTTGCTCTTGCTGTGCCTTTACACTCTCCTGTGGGCCTGTCATTTTATCTCCTCACCTGAGCATGTCTAATGAGAGCAGGTCAAAACATTCCTCATGGGCTGCCTGGAAGCGGGAGCACTGTGTGTGTGTGTGTGTGTGTGTGTGTGTATGTGTGTGTGTGTGTGTGTGTGTGTGTGTATATGTGCATACAGTATACCAAATGTACTGTACATACTGACAGTGTGTGCACAGTCACTGTGTTCATGTGCTGTAAGATTGCCATACCCCTGCTGTGTTATGTGCATAATGTTGCATGGTTGTAGTGACATAATTAAGTTGAGGGAATTAAAGTCTCTCACTTCTTTCTGTGACTGTGTTTCCAACCAACATTAAGCAAAAATCGGAGAGTGGATCAAGTGGATTATTTGAAATAAGCATAATAGGTTGTGGTGTTTAGTTCAAAAAACATTAACATATATATATATATATATATATATATATATATATATATATATATATATATATATATATATATATACGTTTCTGTGTGTGTGTATGTTTGTGTTATTAAACATAAAGTAGTAGATAAAAAAAACACATAAAATCATAAAAACACACAAAAAATCTATGTGGACTTCATTTCTATTTAGTGGATTGTTTAGTCTTGATGAAGCTTTTGGCATTTTGTCAGCTATATATTTGTGTCAGAAACCTGTTAAGCTTTTCTGCTCAGTTTAATTTCATACAAATTCATACATATGCATCATTCTGATCATTTAAATTTCAAGCATAAACCTTTAGATCAAAATAACTAACAGTTAATGAGCATATCAATGCCTGATCCTGTACCTGTTGCTACAGGATCACCAGCCAATCACTGATAAAGCAGTGGTTTATTTGATTGGTTGTACCAGTGACAGCCCATCACCATCAAATCACACTCCTATGTGGTCTTTATAGTTTGTATGATGTCATCTCTATGGCTTTATAATGAGATACATCTTCCCTTTTTTGTTACCTTGCCAGCATGACCCAGTGCATTGTTTAAAGGCATGACCAGTCTATTTATAGGCAACATGGTGCTTCAGTTCTTCCTGTGTCTTTCATCACTGCCGAAATTTGGTAATGAGGGTGTCTGGCTGAGAAGCTAAAGGAGCTGCAGTACTAACAGCATCCTGGAACAATAGCTTCTTTTCTTATGCTCTTAGTCATGTAGCGGTAGTGTCAGTGACTGAATTGTAACATAATATTCTATATTATTCTATATTTTCTCTGTCTTTTCCTTTGCTTTTTTGGCAGGATGGATGATCTGAATACATCCATTTCTATGCTAAGGTTGAAAACACAGGTTGTTTTTTTAGAAGAATGATTTAAGGTTATTTAAGATTTAAGGAAAGGAGTATGTATGTGTGTGTGTGTGTGTGTGTGTGTGTGTGTGTGTGTGTGTGTGTGTGTGTGTGTGTGTGTGTGTGTACAGAATGATTTACTGCAGGCTATGCTCTGTCATTCCTGCTTTATGTGTGTTATCTGTCACGCTGGTACCTGAAAACTGTTTTCTTCACCGTGTCCTTGAACTGCCCACACACAGCCAGAGATTAGCCATTCAAGGTCGGAGACACCTAGGTTTTTCCTCATCCTCTATGACACCTAACACACACAAGGGAGGGGGTATTTCTGCTGTGTGGGTGTCTAGAGTGATAACAGTCTCCTTGGCTCATATTAAAGGGGGGTTTGTGACTGCAGACACAGACCAATCCCTGGAATTATTCTTGTGAATCTATGGCATTAACATGAACACAATTATCAACATAATGCACACACAAACACAATCACATCAAGGCACATCATGGTTGGTTGGAAGATTAAAAGAAATGTGTATTACTCTTTACAAACCCCCCTGTCTGTCCGATTTCTTTATTTGCTGGTTTGTGTGTTGTGTGTTCTTCCCCTGTGGGTTATCCAGCATCTGGACTTCAGATCAAAAAATAAAACCTTTTATATCATGGAACAAATGCACTGCTCGTTCCGACCTCCATCAGTGTCACCTTGAAACACACACACACACACACACACACACACACACACACACACACACACACACACACACACACACACACACACACACACACACACACACACACACACACACACACACACACACACACTATCCACACCTCCTTCCACTACCATAATTATTAATTCAGCTAATAAATGCTATACCTACCTTAGATCTAACCCTAATTATAACCTCAGTAACCAAAAAGAATATAATCTGACTCTTTTCATTTTTTAACTGTCAAAACTGTCTGATATTCTTATTCATATGGAGGAATTTGGTCCCCCACCAATAAGAAAACATGCCTAGACACTCTATGAGTAGATGAAAATCAAACAGATCTTATAGGTTTATTTATAAAGATTACGACAGAGAGCACTTCAGTTTCCCGGGGACTGATGTCCTTAGTTGGTAAGTCTGTTAGTGTTTGCAAAGAATCATGGGAGTCTAGATGGCAGAGAAGTCTAGTCTATCATGCAGATTCATATCTACTTTCAGATACATGTCATGCCCAAGGCAAATATATTCAAACTTTGATGTAATGCCAGCAGCAAAGAAATATTCAAGCTCTGTAGTCACCAACATAAATTTGGGCCACCTAGTGTATCTCACCCAGAGAGGTCCTTCCTTTCCCTCTCTGCATGATTCTAACTTATCACTAGAGCTGAAAATCCTCCTGCCAGCAAATATACTGAAATTGAAAATTTCAAGAATACTCAAACTTATACATGTCCTCAGAATATGAGGACATTTATTCAGAAGAGACTTTATTTGGGTGAATATAACAGTTGTAATTACACAGGCATAAGTCCGAACAATAATGGATTCGAGACAAGAAAACAAAGCTGTGACTTAAAGTTAATAAATTCATGATTAGATATCATAAGTAATGGCACAACTGGCGTATAGACAGATAAACCACAGAAGGACTTGTATTGTTGATGTATTGTCATTATACTGGTTTGTTATATGTACAATTTCTTGTTTTAGGTGTTTCTTCATTTTATTTAATATAAACTCAAGTCATTTCCTTATAATTACAACATTATGCTGAAAATCAAAGTGACTGAGAAAGAAGTTACTGTAGATCATGCATTAACTGAAGCAGTAACTTCAGAATTTTTGTTTCAGCTCACAGCATTGTGTTGTCATTTCACTAAGCCTCTATCTCAACACATGCATGTATGCCTTTGATTATCTGCACATCAACACAGTAAGCACAGGTTCTGTTTATACGTCTTTTTCCATGCAGTAAAAAAGTAATTTATTTCAGTCTGCTTACTGGCCAAAGGTGCAATTCAGTATGCAAATCTGCATCTTTGCAGATGCTATTTTAAACACCATTTAAGTAGACTGACAGCAAGTACAAAACAAACTGCATATTGAATAGTTTTGTCTGCACATGCAAATTTATGGGCCTTAATAGTGCTTTCATATGACCAAGTTTTGAATGACTTTTTTTTTTTAAATGTCTTTTTACTGAAAATTGCTTTGCTGGAATCAAGCATTTATCATAAAATCAGGTGGCTATTTCAATTGACTGCAATCATGGTTGCTGTAATAATTATATATTGGTGATGCTGATTGAGTTCCTTTTTTTGCTTTCTTGAAAAGACCCACACTACAGTGATTATGCCATGGTCAAGGTTTGTAAATTTCCTGTTCCACAGCAGGGAAAAATCAAATTTTCCCAGGAAAAATACAAAATGATATGTATAAAAAAATTTGTCCAATCAGCTGAATATGGTTTTGTTGAGTATGGTTTTGAAAAATCAAAATAACCAAATACTAGTATTATGAATAAATACAATTTCTATCTTATATCTTATTTCTAGTTTATTTCATGGCTTTGTGTACTGTATACTCAGATCTGTTGAAGCATTTAGTGTAAATTACAGAATTGTATTCAAATCGAACTAATACTGAGAGGAAATAAGCTGTTAAACATGTTTATGTAAGTTAATGTTTACAGTATGTAGGTTTGTTTGTTTAATTTTGTGGCATTGCCATGACACTAAAATCAACTGATAATTGACATTCCAAATTATGAATACTGTTTTTAATACTATTAAAGATTTGTATTAGAAATAAGACAATAAATAACACAACACTGATATTTTCCTAAGCTTGCTTTTTACTTTTTTTCTTTACTTACCTCAATCCATTTTCTGGCTTGCAGAAAGGAAAGTCATAAAATTACAGTTATGTATTATGCATGCAGGTACTGTAAATATAAGTGTGTGTGTGTGTGTGTGTGTGTGTGTGTGTGTGTGTGTGTGTGTGTGTGTGTGTGTGTGTGTGTGTGTGTGTGTTTGCATCTACCTGGGTGTTTGTATTTGTGTGTACATAAATGCGAATGTAAAAGTGTGCATTTATTATTTAATGCACCTGTGTGTATGCATTTGTGTGTGTGGGTGTGTGTGTGTGTGTGTGTGTGTGTGTGGGAGAGAGAGAGAGAGAGAGAGAGAGAGAGAGAGAGAGAGAGAGAGAGAGAGAGAGAGAGAGAGAGACAGACAGAGAGAGGGAGAGAGAGAGATGAACAGGATAATTGAACAGAAGCAAAATAAGGGGAAACAGTGTGTGAAGGGTCAAGACTCACCCAGCATTTCCTTTACTAATACACACACACACACACACACACACACACACACACACACTTGTCTAACTGCCCTTGTGAGTATCTTCTATTTTTTTAAATAAGTTTTATTGTACCAGTCAAGTGTCAAACTGTCTGATATTCCTATGCTTAATGGAATGTTCAATCCTGACAAGATATAAATACACACACACACACACACACACACACACACACATCCAAACACACACGCACAGGTAATTTTACTTTTTATTTTCTCTGTTGCGTTCTTATTATATAGACTTTCTTCATGCACACATCCAAATCTTTTCTCCTCCAATGTGTCTCTCTGCCATGATTATATATCCTTCGGTTCATTTTTTCAGGATGTGTACAAGACACAGATGGGGTGTAACAGAGCGTTTACACACTCTGTGTGAGTGCCCCACTGTGTTCTGGTATGAGGAGATGGCGCTCAAACAGCCCACAGGCATCTTCACCCAACTCATTATCTCTCTCAGACTGTCTAGGGAAGGCTGAGGTGTCTGTGTGCCTGGCTCATTCTCCCTGCCAGCATCAGAGCATCCTGAGGAGCCAGGCCTGTCATTACAGCACGAGCAGTCCCTGTGTGTGACATCCGTGTAAGAATGTGTATGAAGTGAAATAATGGGGTTGGAGGCTGAGAAGCTAGTATGCAGGACCGGAGGGCAGCAGACACAGGGTGCAGTAGCCCTAGGATGGACTCTGTCAGAGCCAGGCTTTTTATCGACTTGCTACAGCTCAAACTGGCCTTGCTATTTCCAGTCTCATCCCATCAGGCTCCAGACATGGCAAAAGCATGAATAACACACTCCCCCAGCTCAAAATCCCCCTCTGTTGATTCAGTAAACTTTTGTTTCAGTGCATAAGGGCAGGTGGATTGATTCTCACAGGCAGAAATGCCAGAAGATGAAACTCACTTTCTAAGTGGCAGTGTTTCATCACACATCACATTATTTCTTTTTTTTTTTTTTTTTTTTTTGTTCATTAAGTTCTGCAGACAAAATGCATCTGTCATTTTAAAATCTCCAAATCAAGCACTCGGATTTATTGAGCCAGAGCATTCTAGAGACAATCTATTCAGAAATATGATCCTTACATGTTACATCATCAGAGATGATGGATGGGAATTGATCCATAAGTGTGAGGGAAAATAGCGCACCATCCAATTTCTCTTTAAATCTACCTGATAATTTGATGAGAAAGTGAAAACTGACAGTGATAAACTGAGGCTTGTCTTTTAGGCTTACTCATTTATTTTCACAAAAACCTGTCTCTCACTACTGAGAAGCAGCAATGCTCTAAAGAGAACTTGGTATATCTCACAGTCTCAAATAGTTCATAATGTTACCCAAGTGGGTCAAGTGAAAAAAAAAAAATTCCTGTAGTTCATCTTTACTCTATCTTTTTACACTTAGAAAACAACCAATTTGTCATATTCACTGATTATGCATGCCAGAGGACCTAGTAGATTTTTAAAGGGAGTGCAAAAAAATAGCTCTGTCCAAATCTGAAAAATTACCACAACTGTAGGAGCAAATTCAAATGCCAACAACAAACTGTTGAAAAGTTTCAAATGTATTATTAAATGTATTATATTATTAATGTTTAATACCTTGTCCTTTATTATAGATTATTTAAATTAAATGCTGTCGAAGGTCTGGTGTGACAAGTTATTTTATTGTTATCACTTACATTATAGCAGCTATAAACATAAGGGTCAGAATATATATCATTTTTGTTACTATTTAGTTTGTAGATTTTTCACCATACAAATTCCTGTAAATAAGCTAATACTGTAGAATGGTTATGTGGTAGCTTGGTGGCTAAGGCATTGGACTGTTGATCAGAAGGTTGCAAGTTTAAATCCTAGGTCCACCAATATGCTATTGCTGGGTCCCTGGGCAAAGCCCTTAACCCAAGTTGCTTAGTTGTATAAAATGAGATAAAAAAACAAAAACAAATGTAAGTCGCTCTGGATAAGGGTTTCAGACAAATGGTAGATTACACACATGTGATTTTACTTATAACCAGAACTATTAACAGGGCTGCAGTGATATAATAATAATAATAATAATAATAATAATAATAATAATAGTAATAATAATAACAATAATAATAATAATAATAATAATAATAATCATTAATAATTAATAATAAATAAACGAATAACATCTTCTGACCTATCGGATTTAGGAATTCTGCAACCATGTGGCATATAAGTGTGTTGTTTCACAGACTGCCTTCATTTTAATAAACTAGATTCCACTCAGAAATTGTTTCTCTCGCTGTTTCATTCTTAACACTTACTTACTGTTGGCAGGTATCACTGAGAATGTCTGTGCAGTGAACTCTGAGCATGTTTTTCAAGCAGTACCATTTGCAGTTACTTCTCTAATTTCTGTCCCCTATTGGAGTTCTTCCTTGCTCTCTGATATTTGTGATATCTGATACAAAAATTTTTAATCCTTATCCAACTCAAAGTCAAGGAATTTTGCCATTTATTCCAAAGTCTACATTGATGTATGTCATAAATTCTGGCATCTGCTTAATACACAAGAAGAATCAGAAGCTTTGTTACCTAATAGTATTTAATCATGTTCACTGCAGAGAGCGTATAGCAGAGAAGATTTTCCAATATTTCATTTCAAATACATGTTGATTGTATGCATTTAATGAACATTGACACTCAGTAATTCTGATTTACTGGACTAAGCATTTAAGTAGAACAGGTTTCAATAGGTATTATTATCCAAAATGATCCAGACAAGGAGGAACAAAGCAAGTTACTGGTGTATATAGGTCCTTTGCAGCATGATCAAGAGAAGATATATGTGGTGTTCTTCATTAAACTTTAAAACATGCAAGAGCTGAGCAGAAGCTACATTTTTCAGAGGAAAGTGTTTGTACAGGCAGGCTGTGCTGTTTTTTCAGTTCTAGAAAGTGAAATATGAACGAGGGATGTGGATTTCAAGGTGAAAAAGTACTTAGTGGAGACTAGAGCTGTGCTTTCAACCTCTATTTCACAGGACACTCTACATATGACAAGCTGCATGAACCATAAGAGAAAGAGGTTCTTAAATGTAGGATAAAAGCTCAACTTTAATATATGAATCATTGGATAACTTAATGCATAAAAGAAGGTTTACAGCTTACAGCCTTCAGAGGGGGTTTCTTTCTTTCAGCACATGTAAGCTGTGCTATTGCTTTGGTGTTTGGTGTTTTACTGCAGTGTTAGCATAGTAGTTCAAATCTATTATTTATTAAATATGAACCCCACAGACTCTAGACAGCAACTGGTGAGAAGTAGACTTTTGTATGACAACAGCAAAACATGACAATTAGCCACAATGTATATGTGATTTATGTCTCTTCGATACAATCCTAAGGTCATCTGCATTCCAAAATTGGTGGTGGTGGTGGTGGTGGTGGTGGTGGAGGTGGTGGTGGTGGTGGTGGTGGTGGTGGTGGTGGTGGGGCTGGTTTTGGTGGTGGTGTTTGATAGTGAGTATTTGGGTACAGAAGTAAAATAAAAAGAGCAAATTCTCTCTTTAGAATAGAAGCCTTTATTTTGCCACATATACATTTCAGCACATAATGTTCTTGCTTTGCAAATCCCAGCTTTGGAGATTGGGGTCAATTGACACAGTGCCTCTGTAGTAGAGAGCATTAAGGGCCCTGCTCAAGGGCCCAACAGTTGCAGCTTGGTGATGCTGGGGCTTGAACCCCAATCCTCCATTATATCTCATTATATCTTCTTATACACACTCACTGCATATACTGTATGCATATACTTTTATTATGACCATGACTAAAAAAAAAAAAAAAAAAAAACATAAAAAAATAAATAAATAAAAGTAGGCATAAAAATACAACCCAAAATTCATACACCATAAATATGTGAATCTGAAAGTTAGGACACTATCTGTCTAAATAGAGGAAGTTGAAATTTAAAACATTTTAGGATTTTGACAGATTTTATGTATACTATAAAGCACAAGCACCCAAATACACATTATTGCACACTGATCATCGTTTTTTCTTGAGATTGCAGTAATAAGTACTTGCCCCCTGATAAGATCAAAGAACTGACAAACAAACATGGAGCTGTAGTATTATGCAGACCAAGCAAAGCATCTGCCCACAGACCTGTTCTTTCACAGGTCAGCTTGGCCTGTTAATGTGATTTGATTTGGTGTTGAAAATTTTAGATTAGCTGCAAAATATAAAAGCTGTAAAATATATCACAGCCTCCCTAAACTTGGCCTGACAGCTCATTCACCCGCGTGAAACTGACACATGCACACATGTCGCTCTGCTGGCCTCTGTAGCTGTCCAAGGTGCTGTATCACACCACCCACAGCACCACAGGAGCTCATAGCAGCTCAACTTCTGACTATTTAGAGCTGTTATCAAAAACTTTTGAGAAGTGATGAGTGTCACAGAGAGCTAGAAGGATAAGTTTTAGAAGGATTTGTTTTCTGGTAAGAAATATGAGAAAACAACACTAACATTAATAAAATATTTTAACAATGGGATTTGAATTATGTTAAAGCATGGAATTAATCAGTAAAGAGGAAAGAATGCATTAAAAAGCATGAATGAGCACTGATTTCTTTTATACATTATGCTTTATATATTTACACTGCATTTCCAGTTTATAAGTCATTGCACTGATGCACTGTACATATGGTAATGTAGAGATGGATCAGAGGATATTCAGATCTAAGCTAATAACTAAACATTGTACAGTAAATAGAACTCTGAGACTATCAGACAGCCATGGCTGGGTCATTGGGCCACTGCTTAGCCAATCTGGTGTTTCTTTTTTGCTAAAATTGTTTATTTATATCTAGAGGAGGTTTATATCACCCTAGAGGAGACACCAGACCTTCTCAGGCTTAAGTCTGGTCTTGGTAGATTTACAGTATTAACTTGCATTTGTTTCAAACTATGTTGTCTTGTCTTTGTGTTAGGCTTTCTGTTTGTCTCTCTAAACATGGCAGTGGCCCTGATTGAGAATTCTTGTCTTTTCTTTTCACATGCCTGAAGTTTGACATTTTTTTTTTCATTCTTCTAGAAAATACTTTCAATTGGACACAGTTTTGACTTGGTTTTGACCCTCTCAAGTCCTGTTCTTGGATTTATCATAGATTTGACAATGGTGGTCTTGACTATAAAATAGAAAATAAAATGGAAATTTAGTAAATGTTAATGCAACATAAATACAGTATTTTATTTAAATAATTGGACAACTACATATAAAACAAGGGTCACAGTTTACAGCATTCAGATGAGTTTTAGCATTTTAACTCACATGCAGCACACACACAGACGCAGACACACACACACGCACACACACACAAACACGCATGCACATGCACGTGCACACACTTTAGAACGAATTCAGCCAGTATTAGTTAGATCTGCAAAATGTGTTTTATTTTTTTGTTCTTTAACTACAATCTCTGTCACTCAGTGGCCTTCAGTTCTGACCAGTATTAAATGATCTTCTCTTATGCACCCACCCTTAAACATTTTCTTGTGCTTTTCTTTCAATATCGTCAAATTAAACGCTTACAGTAAGTGTATATGTGTGTCTGTGCTATGAGTGAGTGTGTTTCCAACATAGAAATAACAAGGCATTCAAAGGAAGCCTTTGATGTATTTTGATGTTCCTTTGGCGCACTCTTGCCTTTCTCAAAAATAGGTCAGAAACTTTTGCATCAATCCAGCAGCTTCTACAGTGTTACTTTTTCTAAGACTCTCTCCCTCAATTTACTTAACTTTAATAGGCTTTTGCAAAGTCTTTCATATCATTTTGCAGCTGGCCTGATTTAATAACCATTCATTTACACGCATGAGAAAAATGCTACCAAATCAATGCATATATTAACATTACTGTTTGCTGTTAATTTCTTTTCAGACTTAGAGAGAGAAGGTTGGTATAATAGCACCATGGATTTATTTTCTTTTCATTCTCTCTGTCTTTCAAATGTCCTTTCTTTGCAAGTTTACTTTCTTCGCAAGTTCACAGCATCTTAACAAAGATTTTGATTGCTTGAGTGCTATAAATATTACTTTGTTTGTGTCTGAAGTAGCTGCTGATAGCATGCCGCAGGAAAACACAGTCAGTTCACTAAGCAGGTTTCTCACACCATCTGCAAGAAGAGCTTCCTTCCATAGCAGAGGCAGTTAACTCCAGTTAGTCCTTTTTATGAACAGCTTCTCATGCTGAAGATTAAGGCAGTGTCTAGGGATCTTTTTCTCAGCAGCCAGGAGACAGCAAGGCCCAGCTTTCAGCTTCATAATGCACCTACAAACATAACAGGACCTCATTCAGTACACTCAGCATTTATCCAAAACTCTTAGCTTGTGTGAACTCCTCAGCAAAGCACAAATTTTGCTAGTAATCCAGAAAACATACAAGCTTAAATTGTTGAGTGTAATGATGAGGCAGTAATACAAAAAGGCTTTATTCTGGATTTTTCCTTGGTTTACAGAAAGCTAAACTCATAAATCTGGGCAGATAATAAAACATTCTGGATAATCCATTCTCAAAAATACAGTAACAGACTAACAAAATCTAGACAGAGGAGAGCAACCCACTGTAGAGAAAGCTGAAAGCTTTCTAAGCCAAAAGGAAGAATGTAATGCAACAATAAACATGATGTGTACATACATAGACTTCTATTATTATTGCTTTGGATCTCTGCCGTTTCTTAAGTTTTATTTGCCTTTAATCACTATTATTGCCAAAGGCCAAATAGGATAATAAAAACAGAAATTAAATGATGAAACCCAAATATGTACTTGCTCTAATGAATCCTAATGGTATTATAACGGTGCTTTATAAAAGACATACACACTGGATGAGTAAAACTATTAAGACTATAGACAAATGGCTCATTGACAGCAACATCATTAACTTTAAAATATAAATATCTCTTAAGTTTCTTATTACACTGATTGAGAATTTGATCTCAGTTTAAATGAGATATAGATTTTTCCATTATGTAATTTTTAATATTTACAAATAAATGTTTCGTGACTCAGGTTACAAATTTATAATATTTGAAATTATCTTATTTAAACAAAATGTTAGAATTAGAGTGTTTGAATACTTGTAATGGAAGTAGATTTGTCTAGGCAACAATTTTTTTTTGTACCCTATCAAGTACTGAAGGAAGTCTGCATTGTCTATAGAGCATCACCATTCTGTAGTTCTTTATATACAGTTGAGCGATATTCATTGTTCATTTAGGAACAAAAAGTGGTATTGGTATTTCAGTGCACAGCACATTTCTGGAGATGAATATTCTGGTGTTAGACATAAACTTGGGAAAGAGTTAGATTTTGGAGGTTTACTTAGAATACAGCCCGTGTTTAAGAGAACTATTTTATTTTTTTTGTACTGGGTGTTGAGGAGCCTTGTTCAGCTCCCTCTTGGTGTTGTTGGTCTACAACTTTCCTGCAACCAGCCACATTATCTTGGACTTTGCTGTGAGGAAGCTAAAAGTTTCATTCAGAAGGTAAAGATTTTATTTTCATTCATTCATTTTCTACCGCTTATCCGAACTACCTCGGGTCACGGGGAGCCTGTGCCTATCTCAGGCGTCATTGGGCATCAAGGCAGGATACACCCTGGACGGAGTGCCAACCCATCGCAGGGCACACACACACACACACACACACACACACACACACACACACACACACACTAGGGACAATTTTCAGAGATGCCAATCAACCTACCATGCATGTCTTTGGACCGGGGGAGGAAACCGGAGTACCCGGAGGAAACCCCCGAGGCACGGGGAGAACATGCAAACTCCACACACACAAGGTGGAGGCGGGAATCGAACCCCGACCCTGGAGGTGTGAGGCGAACGTGCTAACCACTAAGCCACCGTGCCCCCAAGATTTTATTTTAATAAACTATTTTTTATGCTGTGAGGAATTTTCAGAGACTACTGCTCTGGTTTGGAAGTAATAGCTTAGTGGTTAAGATTGTTAGATTTCTAATTAGAAGGTTGCGAGTTTGATTTCCACGTCACCACCACCCTCAATGGGTCAGTTGTATTAACGCAATTCGGTGTCAGACACTGACTTATGCAACTCTAGTTAGGAGTTAAATTTTACTCATTATGTTAGTAGAATTTTAACTTCACATGAGTTTAGTTCGGGGGCACGGTGGCTTAGTGGTTAGCACGTTCGCCTCACACCTCCAGGGTCGGGGTTCGATTCCCGCCTCCGCCTTGTGTGTGTGGAGTTTGCATGTTCTCCCCGTGCCTCGGGGGTTTCCTCCGGGTACTCCGGTTTCCTCCCCCAGTCCAAAGACATGCATGGTAGGTTGATTGGCATCTCTGGAAAATTGTCCGTAGTCTGTGATTGCGTGAGTGAATGAGAGAGTGTGTGTGTGTGCCCTGTGATGGGTTGGCACTCCGTCCAGGGTGTATCCTGCCTTGATGCCCGATGACGCCTGAGATAGGCACAGGCTCCCCGTGACCCGAGGTAGTTCGGATAAGCGGTAGAAGATGAATGAATGAGTTTAGTTCCTTAACTTCTGAAAAGATTGAAATATCAACTTAAGGAGTTTTAGTTTGTGCTAGAATGTATGTATGGTCACGCATGTACACTCAATTGTAGTTAGAGTAAACTCACAGAGAGTTTATTCTAACGGCCAGAATTTTGATGTGTGGGTATTATGTTGAACTACTGATCAGAAGGTCATGTGTTCAACTCCCACAAGTGCCAAGCTGCTTCTCCTGGGCCCTTGAGCAAGGCCTTTAACCCTCAACTGCCTAGTTGTATAAATGAGATGTATGAAAGTCATTCTGGATAAGGGGCGTCTGCCAAATGTCATAAATGCAAATGGACAGTTTGTCCTCTTGTGTTGCTTACTGTGTCATTTTGTATATGTCAGTTTCCACTCATCATTGTTGTTGGAGTTGTAAGAAATGATGATGTAGGACTCTTTTAGCCTTAATGTACAGGCTTCTCCAGTCCAGCCCATGACCAATAAGTGTGCCATATTTAAAAAACTGAAAACTGTGGGTTTATTTTATGGCTTTGATCACTTTCATAATCTCGTGTTTGGACTGAAGATGGTGAAGTAAAAAAAAGCATGATTTACTGTGATACTGTATAAGTGTACTTTTTGTTGAAAAATGTAAATTAAGCAATACCTATTGTAAGGGAAGAACAGCTTGACAAGATCATATTCAGCTTGACAATTTAGCAATTTCAGGTGTGCATGTAGGAAACATGTTTGGCAAAACAATGACTAAAACGAGCAATGCAAAGTCAAAGCAATTCTATTTCTAAAAGTCTGGTATGTTCTGATATAATATATGCAATCCTTGATAAACTGAATGCACATGGTTGGCATGAGACTTTAAACCAGTGAACATTTCCATAAGCTGTTCTTCTCTTCACTCTGTTGAACATGTCTTAGTCATCCGTACGGTTTGAATATTGCATTCTGGATAAAGGAATTGCTCAAATAAATAGTTATGATTTTTTTGTCTGTTTTGTCTCTACTTACCTGTTCTTTATTCGCACTTCTTAAAGAAAGAGTGCATTATCCATTTCTCTCTCCTCCCAGCATAAACTGTTAACATCTTATCATTTTCACCTTGGATGAAATAAATCCAAATGAAGGAAGGCAATTGTTTTCAGTGTCAGACACTGACTTATGCAAGTCTCGGGGAAGGAGGATCAGACTGATCATTGAAGCGCTTGGTGGGGCAAAAGAACAGGATAAATCCTGTTAAAGAAATTCTCTATAACAGTTATGCTAAACACCGTGCATGAGCCAGACTCCCTAAGCCCTGTACTAAAGGTTTCTGAACATTGCCTGCTGTAATTGTAGAACTGAGAATTGAGGTTATGCAGGATATATAAGGCTGTGTTGTTAACTGTTTGGTCTTTCTATCAGGACTGATAATCTCAATGTCCTGTATGACTGCTGGACTAAGATGACCGTGCTGGAATAATTGACTAGTTTCGCTCTAAAACTGGCCTCCACACATACTTTTTATACAGTATTCAATCTGAACATGGGCATGCAAGCAAAGGAAGAGATAAATTTCTACCAGAATGAAACAGATTAACAAAGGGCAAAGGATTTTGTTCTCTTTGAAATTAACTTGAAAATGACACAGAGGAATTCCTTATTGCATCATATCTCTTGTAGTCTATGCAGTGTAACAATCCTGTCATGTGCTGGAGTGGATTAAATAGGGTTTAATGGTAGACTTGCTTCTGCATTTCCTCAAATGTTTTAATCCAGGGATTCAATGTTTTCTCTTTTACTTTAAGGGAATTATGTCAGATTTCTTTCTTTCTTTTGCTTAATTGAAAGAGTGTGACTGGAAGCAGGTGTTTAGTCTAAATAAAGATTATTGCCCCTTGCCACATTTGAGACTTATTATAAATATGTTTTGCCCCTTTCTACATATCACACTACAGTAACACCTTTCAGCTCATAAACAACAGGCAGTAGCTTATTTTAAAGTACATCCGTAAAAAAAATAATAATAATAACTACATTGGCTGCAAAGGCTGTGTGTGTGTGTGTGTGTGTGTGTGTGTGTGTGTGTGTGTGTGTGTGTGTGTGTGTGTGAAGTCTATTTTCATTTGCCAGGCCTGATAACACTTATCTCTGCCTCCTAATTTAATAATTGTTATAATAGGTTATTACATAATATTAGTAGTACAGACATCATTGCAAAATAATTCCTCTCATGTTATCAAATACTCCAAACAGTACATCGCTCAGCAGGTCCCAGCAAGGACATACTGAAAGAAATTATAGAACAAAGCAGGTGAACAAATCTGCATAGCACTTGACTATAATATAATTGAATTCCATGTATCTGCCCTGCTTTTTGTCTTCACATTGTACTCACACAAGAGCTTGACTGTGCATTAGCCAGAAAGTCAATTGTGATCAAGACCAACTCATAAAGCGTCATGCTCTATCTGTGAATGGTCGCAAATAACAAATTATGCAAACTACGAACAGCAAAGGCCTCCCTGGGGCAACCTGAGAGGAGCAGCCTTCATTTACATTTTTATGTAATTTCCCTTGGCCTTTATAACTATGCACTGAATCAATATTTCTAACTTCATTTTCAATATATTAGGGAGATGGAAAAGAGTAAAGAGGAACTATTGATTGGCTGAGCAGTCGCTACATAGATGGTGCATTTTATATAAAATGAATTGAACTGTTGATATTTGTTTCTGTAAAAAAAAATGATAATAGTCATTTCATGAAACGTCATGATTGTCACAGAACCTCATTCACAGCATAAATACAGTACAAACCTTCTAGATCAGAAAGGACACAGTAGTGCTACCTGATGTTGTCTTCTGCACCTCAATGTTTGATATTTTGTGCTGAGAGACTGTTCTACTCACCATAGTAGTGAAGATTGATTATATGAGTTCCTCTATAATCCTTCCTGGCAGCTCAAACCAATCTGGTCATTTTCTTCTGACCTCATCTCCACATATTTTTTTTTTTTTTTGCTCCATTTTGTATAAACTCTACAGTCTGCAGTGTGTGAAAATTTCAGGAGATCTGTAGAATCTGAAATTCTCAAACCAGCCCATCTGGCAATGAAAGCTATGCTGAACTTAAAGTCACAAAGATCACATTTTTTTCTCATTTTGATGCTTGATGTGAGGACTAACTGTAGCTCCTTGACCTGCATCTGCATGATTTTGCACATCGCGCTTTCTAAATGATTGGCTAATTGGATAACTGCACAAATTAGCAGGTCTACAGGTGTTCGTATTAAAGTGGGTGGTTAGCGTATGATTGATTAAACTGGACCAACACTCTTGTACATGAAACCCTAATGGTTTGTGGATAGGGAAGAGTAGGCACTCAACTGTAACTTGCCTCTGACGTTGCATGCGTACTCCTCTAAATGCAACTGTAACTTCATCAAATGCATATGCAATTGCAAAAAATCTTTGTTTTCTTGTCTGTTTGGAAAAAAAATGTGAAAACATCCTGTTCTGTACCTGGTCAAAAACTGAAAGTGATCTACACTGTTTGTGCATGCTGCTTCTGTCTGCATGACTGTGAGAAACCATGGGGGCAGAATGCGGTATAATTGTGACACCTGTTCTAATTATACAGAATCTTGCATCACAGGGTCTCAGACTGTTAAAAGAAGCAAAAGCAAAAGGCGAAAGCCCTGAGACAAAAACCCACTTGAGAATAGATTGGAAGGAAGCATATAGTATCCCACAGTAATCACCACACATTAATCATGAAAAAATTACCTTACCTTATTATTCTGTGTGTGCTTCTCTGCCTGTGCATAATGGACATTTCTAAAAATACATTTTTTTTTGTACATTAATACATGAAAACACGTCCTTACCTTATACATGTTCTTATATTTTTCAGCTGCCATCAATGGCATATACTAATGTATGAGTAATGGATGCATAACATTGATTTTACATTTAACATTCAATGATTTTTCTGATGTAAGTGTACAGTGTAAGTGTAAGTGTACATGTTTTTAATAGTATTCAATTAATTCAAGCAGTTTTACAACATGAAACATTTGTAACATGTTTAGTTAGTGAAAATGTACAACACTTGCTGATAATACGGAAAATCTTGCCCTTGTGAAGGGCCTTGATAAAAGAATTAAACGTGCACATGATGTTGTATGGGAAGTATGAAAAATGTAACTCATTGTGGAGTCATTTAAACCAAAAATATTCAAACCAAAAATATTTTTCATAGTTGTGCCAGCTTTCCACTATTAGGCAGGTAAAATGCTTGTGTCTTACAGAATTTAACTACCTCATAGAAGAGGACATTCAGGAAACTTTAAGTTGTTCACAATGCAATATTTTTCATGGACTTCATACTAAAAATGATTATACATAGACCAATGCATATTCAGAATTTCTGCTTATGGCATAGTTCCAAAAAGAATAATAACATCAGTCAAATTCTACATTAGTAAAATGTAGTAAAAAAAAAAAAAAAAAAAAAACAACATTATTAAAATACTAATTCAGGATTGATGAATGTTTCTTTAAATTATCATGTAGAGATGCATGTGTGCTGGCTGCAGGATTGCTATGCTGCCCGTATTCCTTATCTCAGCTGATTCAGACTTTTATTAGAGAAAACAAATTATGCTGCTTCACCTGTCATGAACATTGCCAAAACAAAATTATGAGATAATAGTTTGAAACCTTCTTATATCTACTTTTAGATTCATTCCAAACAGTCTCTTAATATGCACTTAATATATTGGTTTATATATCCCAAAATAAAAAAAAAAAGATATTATAAAATTGAGAATATTTATATATCTGAATGATTCAGAGGTCTGATTTGTTGTATTGTTGCACTGATTGAGTAAATAAAACAAGGCATAATGAATATGGACTTACATTCCCGGATGCGAGATTCTATTTTCTCTGTTTTCCTGCTGACCATTGGCATTATGTACGAGCAAGGCACTTAATCTTTACTTGGTCCAGGGTTGCAGCAACATGGCAACCTTGTCCTTCCCAGCTTTTCAACAAGCCATTGCAAAAGAGTATTGCCTGCTCACTAGCCCAAACATGATTAAATAAAAGAGATTATGTACATATTTTTATTTATAAAAGTGCTGCGTGATAGATGTGTGCTTTTTCTTATTAAGTTTTGGCAACCAATTTCACTATGATAAATAGAGCTGATTTCTATTCTGTACTGAAAGATTAATAGGGGTGACAAAATGTTCAAAAAATATAAACGGAATCATTTGTCTTTGTATGGGCATAATTATTGTTTAATTCATGGCAAATATCTGCGTATCATTTTGTTTGTGTTGAAATACAGTTTATTTAAAATCAAACTTATATCAACATAGTATTTGTAATGATGCGAAAAAATGTCTAACTAAGTGATTCCCAAGTGAGTTGATAAATAGATATTAGGCAAATAGTCGTATATATTTAGTACCTGTATATATAAAGTAGATATTTACTTTTATATTTTAAGTAGCATCTGCAAAAAAGATTTTATATATATATATATATATATATATATATATATATATATATATATATATATATATAAATATATATACACACACACACACACACACACACACACACACACATATATATACATATACACACACACACACACACACACACACACACACACACACACACACACACACATATATATATACATATATATATATATATATATATAGATATATATATATATAGATATATATATATATATATATATATATATTTATATTTATTTATTTATTTATTTTTTTCCCTCTGAGGATTCTTCTTCATGTTAAAAAGAAGTGGCATCCTAGACATAGACTTTTTGTTGTTTGGATATAACACCAGCTTCAAACTGCGAGAATAACATTCCTCAAATGTGCTATGTGTGCTGAAATATATCTGGCACCTGTGACAAAATAAATGACACTGTTTCAAATAAATCCACACCATCACTGAATTCATTACGGAAATCCAATCTTGGAGGTATCTATTTCATCCTGACATCAATATGAGCGCAGCCTACTTTTTTTCTGGAGGTGAATTAAGCTGCCCTGAAACTCCATCTTAATGTTCCTCTCAGATACCCAATACTACCGAGGCACGCAATAACCTGTAGCTCCCTAATGCACTACTTCTATAAGCTGCAAGTAAGCTTCATAAGGGAGCCTCGCAATGCGTCATTAACATGGGCAGACACATTCATCATAGTGGCAGATAGGATAATCACAGACATGTCCATAATCTTTATTTATAACTACAAAAAACATACAAAATGTGTTCAAACTCACAATACAGAGGAGCTTAGAACTCAGAAACACATACAGGTTGCACACAGAGAGTGAAGGTTTCATATAGTAGTAAAGGCACATGTACTGATATAACTTAAATAGACCTAAAGGAATATTTCCTAGGAAGGAACATTCCAGGGAACAAAAAACAAACAAAACAAAAAAAAATTACCTTTTTTATTTTAGCAGAAAAAATGTGAACAATTGCACTCCAGAGTGAAAAATGTTCTTTTACAATATTTAAGTAGTAATAATAACATTATATTCTATTCTAGTGTGATTTAAAAAAAAAAAAATCCCTGTAGGCCTAATTTCCTGTCCAGGATTTTTATTCAACACTTCCTGCATAGGAATTATTTGACACTTCCTGCACACCTAGCTATAGATCTATTCTATAACTGGGTTTTTTAAAATGGGATCACAACAGGAAAATCTGTGTAGAAATAATATTCTGCGAATGATTCCACAATCAACAAACCAAACAGGTAAAATGATGTCAGTGGTCAAGTAAAATGATGCACTGACAATGTTATAAAATAAATAATTAAACAGTAATAAACATTTCTGGTTATATGCAGTGTAAATAAATGATGTAGATTTCCTAGAAGCAGAATAGGTTATTATTTGTAAAGAACATTTGTAAAGAATCTTTAATTTCATTCTAAGCCGTTAACACTAGAACATTAGAGCAGGGATATAAAACTACGGTTTTTGTTCAGAATGGAGCAAAATGAAAAGTAAATCATTTCTTTATATCATGCTGGGTTTTTTTAATAGATTTCTTCAGTACAATTCAACAGAACGAGACAAGTATTCCTTTGTTAATAATAACAGATGCACTGCACCAGATGGATGCAATCTCATTGATAATGATTGTTTTAACCTCTAATTTTTTTTAAATAAATAAATAAAAACACATAACAATGGCACACCCAAGTATACTTCTCCACCGTTATATCTCACACCGTTGTAGTCATTTGTTCATTATTTGTATCATAAAATATAAAGCTCAGAAGCAAAGTCACTGCTGGTGAGCGAGAATAATTAAATAGTTGAGCACTGAAACATAAACCCATGTTATGCACAGATCACAGACAGAAATAAACATGTCTACAGATTCCCCCTGTGTCTCATTCAAGAACGTCCTCTGGAGCTTGACCGAGTGTTTAAATACACAGCATGAGACCCTAAGAGCAGGAAGGAGGGAAAAGGGGGAGATAAGAGGCTAATGTCAGTGCTCCTCCTCTCTGTGGCTCTAGTCTCAGGGGCATATGTCAATCTCTGTTGTTTATCTCCTTTTCTAGCCTCTTACTACTGCTGCTATCAGACTTTTTAAATTTTGCCTTTCTTGGACATACGAGCTACACTGGATGATCAACAGTGTTCTCCTTAAGTGCTAAGGCCAAGTCCTTTAACATACGAGGGTTCTCAAAAAGGCCTTGTTCAGTACATGTACAGAATTACCTTGCACATATTTCCTGGCTGAGTTCTCAAGGGATCCTAATGAAATTAATTGAAAGGCAAAGCAAATAGCTTCCCATGGATCCCAAGGTAATGTTGTTATAATAATTAGCAGATGAAGCCAATGCAGTTTCTTGGTATCCGCTTACCTCCAGGGCTAAAGAAACTAATAGGCAGTCTTCCCTTTCATGTCAGCTATACTGTGAAGGAATCACTCAAATGAAGCAGAATTGGTTCTCATTTGGGATGTCCAGAGGAGAGGCTGACAGGATTTAGATCAAGAATAGCCAAGCATAGCATGACAGATCGGTGATACAAGCCAAATAATGCACACATTGGGGCATATAACAGTGCAGGAATGAGAGTACATCTAAAGCCAGTAAACCTTGACAAAAGTTGTTGTGGATTATAATAGGGGTAAATGTGATATTTTCACAGTTCATGAATTTCATCTTGAATGTGATTTTTTCTGCCTCAACTCACAAAAGCATGAGAGGCTAGCAATGAAATATGCTTGAAGCTCAGAAAGTATTGTTTTGCACATTGCTACTGTGCAAATTAAATTTTATACCTGACAGTACACTGAAACAAATTGACTTCATAACTCATTTGGGAAACATGTTTTTTTTAACTGTGTGCTTTGTGACTTTTTATCGTTACTGGCTCTTAGAGTTTTAGACCAAATTAAGCCATCACTATCTTTACTTTTGCTCTTATTATTTTATATACTGTACATTTCAACAACTTGGAGTATTCAGACGCTGTACTAAAATATCCCATACATTTCACACGAGTATATGTTTTTCTTTTTTGAAAACATGAATATGTGCACACGCACAGGAAAAATGTCAGAACCTGAAATTGCACCTGTACTTACATAAATAGAGGTGATATCATGTGAATAATATGCAAACATGTAAAATATATATATAGCATTAAAAAATCACACCTGAAAAAAAGAAAACAGTATGTGAAATTTTATTATATGAAAATTAATTAATGTTTGAAAAAATAATGATAATAATAATCGCTTGTAAAAAAAAGAAAAGGTGTAAAAAAAAGAACATGTCAATTTTACATGTGAATTATTTGATTATTAGCATCTAATGTGGCTGTTCTGTAAGAGACCATAGAATTGTATGATAAGCAATTACACTTTTCCTCTGAGTTTAGACTAATATGTCCTCAGAGGTGTGTTGTGAACAGACTTGTTCAAATGAACCAGCCATATTAATCACTGGAAGACTGATTAGCTGAGGGGAGCCAAAGTTTCGGAGCCTGGTTTAAGCTGAGTAAAAGCACATGGCTGGGGAAAACTGTGCATCTGTATCTATTGGGAAACACACTGGGAATCAGCATTTAATTCATCTTAGTAAAACATCTGCAAAAATGCTGACTAAAAAAAGAGCAGGGAAACTCAATTAAGAGCCAGCTGTGCAGTATGCCCCATATCTCCCTCCTGCTAGCTCTTCCTGTCACTCTGCTCTCTCTTTCTCATTCTGTCACCCTTCTCTCACCTTGTACGCTCCTTCTACCTGCCAGTCACTGCTACCTCTTACTGAAAGAGACATCCTCCTATTACCATAGAGCATAACTATCCTGCCAGCACAGTCATAAATATGTACTGTTTTGTATTCTTAATGTAAATTATTAGTATTTTGTCTGTGCATTGTTCAAGCAATACAGCAAATATATAGCAATGTGTAAGAAAAGAATGTTAAAGCATCTGGAATGGCCTGAATTTTGGCGTTTATCCAAATTGTTTTTATAAAACATGGAGGATGGGGTAAACATGAACTTCTTCCAAGACACATGAAGCCAGCCAACCCCAGATCTATTTCATTACTCTTAAAGGAAAGACCTATATGAACTGTTCTGCATACATGACCCCGGAGATGCCTGTGATTGGCTATGTGAGAGAGAGAGAGAGAGAGAGAGAGAGAGAGAGAGAGAGAGAGAGAGTAATGCCACATCTCCCTACCAGAGAATAACAGCCAATTTAACACTCAGGATTCAAATTCATCTCCCAACAATAAGACAAATGCATTTCTATTACGCCACTCAAGAGCCTTTATATAAATCTTACTAGTAAATTTAAAACGGATTAGCTTTAATTATACATTAAATAAACTAAACATTCTACATATCCATATCTTTGTTAAACCATCAAGGTTGTTCCTGGATAAAATGTGTGAACCACTGAGATAATACCACAATAATACATTTATGGATTTGTATCTGCTCTGCTCTGCTGCATATATATATACTCATCTAACACTTTATTGGGAACACCTACTTGTACATGCAATTATATATATATATAAAACAATCATGTGGCAGACGTGTAATGCATTAAATTCATGCAGATATGAGGCAGCAGCTTTGCAACTTTAATGTTCACATCAACTATCAGAATGGGGAAGAATGTGATCTCAGTGATATTGACTGTGGCATGGTTGTTGGTGCCAGACGGGCTGGTTTGAGTATTTCTATAACTGCTAATCTCCTGGATTTTTTTTTACATGCAACAATCTTTAGAATTACTCAAATACTCAGAATACTTAGAATGTTGCAATTAAGGAAAAATGTCCAACACATCAAACCTTGTGGTGGCTGATCATGTCAGCTTCCACTTCTGTCAGCCAAGAACAGAAAGCTGAGACTGCAGTGAACACAGACTCAAGTGGTCTGAAGAATCCTGATTTGTTAACAGTTCAGGTTGGTGAAGGTGGTGTAATGGTGTGGGGAATGGTTTTGGCACACTTGGGCCTGTTAATATCAATCAATCATTGCTTGAAACCACAGACTATTTGAATATTGTTGCTGACAATGTGCATTCCTTCATGGCCACAGTTTTCCCATATTCTACTGGCTACTTCCAGCATGATAAGTGGTTTCATGAATGTCAACGTGGACAATAATCTCCAATCTCCAAAGGTTTCCAAAATCATGTCGAAACAATGTCATGAGGAACTGGGGCTGGTTTCAGAGCCCAACACAGTGTTAGTATAGTGTTCCTAAGACAGTGTTTGGTGAGTGAATGTACAAAGGACGTATATATAGAAATATGTGAGATATGGCATAAACACCACTCTGGATAGCTGGAATGTCTTCATTTATATTATAATTGTAAATTATAATTAACTTTAAATAGCAAACTAAACATCTTCCAATGACATATCATTGTTAAACAATCAAGATTATCCATGAGAGAAAGAGAAATAGATAAATACATTTTGACTATAAATTAAGATGTCGATATATAAGATAAATAGAATTGCTACATCCATTAAGAGGGAAAAAATAAAAACTGTCAAATTATAAAGCACCATAGTTCTTGAAAATAGCTGTCTCACATCAGTTGAAAATGGTTTTGTCCATTTTCACCAAATTACTTTTGCACATAGGGAGAATCTCATTTCTGCCACAAAACCTCTCACAATACAACAATTAAATGCTAAAGTTCAATCCCTCACAATCCCCACTCCCCACCCCACCCCAAATGCGTCACACCTTTTGAAACTAAATTAAATGTGTAAGTGCTAAGAAGAAAAAGGTTGAATCTGACTAATCTGCCCTATTCATAAGGTAGCAAGCTAATCACTCAGAATTCAATAAAATCTGGTTCAACAATGAGCTAATTTGAATTTTGAGATTTAATCACATTTGATTAAACAATTAACTGTATAATGCATCTTCCTCTCAGCTGTTGTTAATAGGGACTGGGATGGTTAAAAACAAAGGTTGTCTGCATTTAGTTCAGTGACACCATTTATCACAAAGGCCCGGTGAATATGATTGAATATGTAATCATTTTAATCAAAATGCTGCAGATGAGCCTCTGCTCCCCCTTCATTCTCTCAGCATAAACTGTGACTAAGTTAGAGATGTGCTGAGATTTGTGCCAACATCCAATATCCTGAATCACTTCCTATGTAGAGACAGTTACACTAATAACATATACTGTAATGTTACACACATTTGTGTTGTGATGTAGGACCTGAGAACCTTGATAAAATGTCCTTCAGAAGGCAGGTTTATTACTGCTGATGCCAGCGATTGTTCTTCAGAATAAAGAAGCCGGGGGCAGTGAGCTACTGAATCTCTGCACTACCTTGATATCCTACTCTCATAAACTCTACCGAATATAAAGTCTCAGAAGTTGCTGCTCCTTTTCTTTCCATACCTTTACTGATACACCTTGTATGTGCTCCATCTGCTTATAAGCAGACCGGTGCTCACTCACTCTCTAAGAGCATCGGTGGAAATCTAATAGCAGAGAGCACAGATGTAGGGAGAGGATCACGTTGCCTTTCTCATTGAGAGTCAGAGGACAACCTTCAGCTCATAAATATACAGCATTTGGCACTGGAACCGGAATAGGACTGAGGGTGAAATATTGAACAACCTGCACCCAAACAGTGTGTAATATTTCATGGCTCCTCGTAATACCAGCTTTGTATTGCTTTTGCCTTTGTTTTCTTTCACAGTTTACTAGTTGATATCTTGGTTGAAGGCAAGGTAGCTGTGCTTTATACTCTCCTCTCTGCTGTGTATCGCATCCATATATTCATGGACATATTACTAATGTGTTTACTTGGGCCTGTGTAACATATATAACATATAAAGACTAATATGCATATGAATGAATGCTGTTCTTTTCCACATTTTCTGTAACTAAAACAATTTATTTGGGTTAGATTAATTCAAAATTATTTATATTAAGTAACTGGTTTAAATAGTAGCACAGGTAACTTAATATGTTCTGTGATTAGATCTGGAAGGACAAAGGAATAGACTTTGTTGTACAGAGCATGTACAGAGCATGTGCAGAGTGGGTGTGGAAGCAGGACTGTCTCCAATCTGCAAAACTGCCAGCTGGCACCCTCTGACCTTGTCTCTAATGAATACCTCCTGCCTGTCTCTTTCTGTCTCTATCTGTGAGACAGTCCAACATCAACAGACCGTATGACATAAGTGCCCATTGTTACAGAGATCCATACATTGTCAAACTTCAACCCGATCATTAAACCACAATAGCAGAAACAGGTCACAAGAGATCTGGAGCGTATCCTAGGAACACTGAGAAGCAAGATGGGAGAATTCATTCACGCACACACATACACATGTATGAACAATTTTACATTGTCAATCTGCCTACATATGTATGTTTGGACAGTAGAAAGAGAACTCAGAGAAAACCCATGTAAACAGTGCGAGATTTTGTGAAACAACACACCGGCAGTATCTAATCATGATTTACCTACTCAAAAAAAGTGACTCGTCAATAAAAAAAATTATATCCTCCAACAATTTCCTGTAAAATCTGAAAATGGATGCACAAAATGTATAATGCTTGTTATTCAAGAGCTCTTTAATGGTTCCTACAATAATTAAAGTTGATGAGAAGTTTTTTCACTTTTACTATTACTGTACATACACTTTGTCTGGATAGGACACTGTTTAAAAGTTAGTTTAACTAAAAAAGTATATTAAAAACAGAAATGTTGTCTACTACCTATTTATTAAACAACTGATATCCTCAGTTTGAATATTCCTGACTCATAGACCATCAAAAGCATTGCAGATACTAGACAAGGCAGTCAAACCTTCGGTTGACCTAGAGCAACAGGGAAACCCTCAACAATAACACCCTACTTATAGTCTGTAATTGCATCTCATTTCCATTGTGCCTCCTCCTCAGGCCTATTAAAGAGGCATCATTACAGATGCATTAGCACACATAATTGGAAAAGATGATGCTGTGAACAAAATCAAAAGGTGGCAAAGCTTCATAAACACAAAAAGTCCTTTGAACTTACACTAAATAAAAACTATGGAAAAAGTACCTAAAACAGTGAGGTTAAATACATTATTCTGATTATAGTCGACAGGTCTTCAGCATTTTCATCCTTATAATGGGGGCAGCTCTCTTATTATATAATTTTCGCTAAATGTTGCACTTAACTATTGTCATACTATATAACGACTATTGTCTATTGTCATTAACTATTGTCATTTAAATAACGAAGATAATTACTGCAAAATACAGTATAGAATATATAACAGATTGTTTTGTCATACAGACCTATTAGGCAAAGAACACTGTAGTTATAAATAAACACACATTATGTTGAGATTGATTATTTCAGATTTTACTTGGCTTTGGATAATTTCTCTTTTTCTGCATATGATAGCAACAGATAAGACCAATGAAGGCACAGGTATATACAGTATATTATTGGTAGTCTCAAAGTGCTCGTTTGAGTACATCAGCTTTTCCTTCATCGTCTTGTTTTATGGCTTATTATGAGGAGAGCTGGGTTTCACTGTCACAAAATACCCTGCCTTTTATTTAGAGATATTCCTGTAATCATACTATATGGAAAGTGCACTGTTTAGGGATTTGTTTGCTTGTTTGTTTGCTTGTTTGTTTGTTTTCATTTAATAAATATGCTGGAAGCATAGGGTAGTATTTACAGATCTCTGCTAATGTCACACAATTTATTGGGTTAGTGTTCAAACAATGCTAGCTATGGTCTACTCTGAAGTGATCATCATCCAGCCTTCACAGTGGGAATTATGCAGGGTTACCTCTGTAGGGGTTCAAAATTAAAGGCCATTTGGAAAGCACTTTATAAAGGCCAGTGTTTATTTTAATACAATCAAACACAAAAAAACAGGAATTGCAATTTAATAATGAACAAATTGACTAAGCAACAAACCTTTCACCCCACTGCCACCAGTTATATTACATAGCTGGTGTTAACTTGGCCTGATTTTGTAAATACACAGTGGCAAACAAACACATGAGTTATGATAAAATATCTAATAGAAAATTTAACATGGGGAAGAAATCTACCTTTATCGGAGTGAAGTTTATCTACCTTTGCTGTGAAGCTAGTTCACGCATTCATGACCTCCAGACTGGACTATTATAATGCATTACTATTTGGCTGTCCTGCATCTTTAATAAAAAGGCAACATTTAGTCCAAAGTGCAGCTACCAAAGTTCTTACCAGGTCAAGAAAATATAACCCCAGTTTTATCATACCTACACTGGCTACCCATTAAGCCTTCCTGACAGTGTTGAGGGCTCCCCCAGTCGAAATGTAGATGAAAGACATCTCTCTTTAGCCAGGCATACTTATAATGCATCCCATTATCTTGTGCTCCAGTACATCTGCTTAAATGCACATTATCATCTAGTGCTTGCTCATATTATGAACAGCAGCTACGCTAATTCCTCTCCGCTTAGTTCACTTTTTTTACCAATCCCGATGTATTTCAGTTGTGTTCCCCTTGATGGAGTTTTTGGACCTTCAGTGAGAAGAGGCCACCCCTGTGAGGATCCCGAGGCACCAAGAGATGTACCAGGACCTGTTGGATTCTGCTTCATGAGGATTTCGTACATTCAAAGAGAAGATGAAAGCATCAACAACCTCAGAATCAATACACAATTGTCAGACTGTATATGACTGTAGAAAGGACATTATTCATAATAACTCTCTCTGGTGTTTATAACAATTTATAATCACACCCTCCAGTGTCACCCAAATAAGGCTAGGTTTCCTTTGTATCTGGTTCCTTTCAAGGTTTCTTCCTCTTCCATCTATTTTCTTTGCCACAGTCGACTCAGTAACCTCAGGCTTGCTCGTTGGGGGTAAAAAGAATCTTTGTATAACATGAAACGTTTTGTACTATGTTCTTATTTCTTATGTTTAGTAAAGCTGCTTTGAGACAAGATCCAGTGTTTAAAGCACTATATAAATTAAATTGAATTAAATTGATCTGGGGGGGCATGGTGGCTTAGTGGTTAGCACGTTCGCCTCACACCTCCAGCGTTGGGGGTTCGATTCCCGCCTCCGCCTTATGTGTGTGGAGTTTGCATGTTCTCCCCGTGCCTCGGGGGTTTCCTCCGGGTACTCCAGTTTCCTCCCCCGGTCCAAAGATATGCATGGTAGGTTGATTGGCATCTCTGGAAAATTGTCCATAGTGTGTGATTGTGTGAGTGAATGAGAGTGAGTGTGTGTGTGTGTCTGTGTGCCCTGCGATGGGTTGGCACTCCGTCCAGGGTGTATCCTGCCTTGATGTCCGATGACGCCTGAGATAGGCACAGGCTCCCCGTGACCCGAGGTAGTTCAGATAAGCGGTAGAAAATGAATGAATGAATTGATCTGATCTCTGTACTACCAAGCTGCCTCTGTTAGGACCTGAAGCCTCAAATGATATTTGTAAAAGTACTCAAATGAACTGTAAATGTACACACGTTTTTCACAGCTCTTGTAAAAATAAACCCACCCACATTTCACCCTGTGTTATGCATATTATTTACAATTTATTATTTATTAAATGTACATTACTACTATCCAGGGTCCAATCACACCTAGCACCCAATGTTCCAAGGATAGGCTCTGGGTCCTGCATGGACCTGACCAGGATAAAGCTTTTACTGTAGATGATTGAATAATATTTCCCCATTTCCACATGGGCTTCATGTATAAACCTTAACTTGCCTACTTGTCGACCATTTTTATTCATTTTCAGCATAAAAATCACCAAAGAATATGCAAAAATCTCTGGGGAAAAAAGTGTCTGTCTGTAGTTTCCTTCTAAATCGAGCCTTTTAGAAAACATTCAAACCTTTATTTCATCTTTTAATTTTGACCATATAAATGGCTGCCATGGCCTAACCCTAACCCTAACCCTTTCAGGCATCCTGCATAGAATTTATCATTGAAAAATAGACCACAGTGGGAGTTTACAAATCACTAAATTAGGCAAAAAGAATTCTTGAGTAGGGAACCATGTCGGGCAAACTCTTTGATTAGGTTCCATAGAAACTACAAAGATATTACAACGCATGGAACATCATGCACTCTCAGAAAAAGGGCAATACACTTTACCTTCTTTGTCATTCTCTATTGAGTGTGGTAGCCTCAAGTAGCTTTAGTGAGTATCATTTACTTGGAAATAAGTATGTAGTGTACTCTAAAATTAATTATCATGTTATTCTGAAATCTAACTAAAGGTATAGGTTTTGTCATTATGTTCCAAATGCGTACCATAATAGGTAAACTTTGTAAAACTGTTCAATTTTTAAAGGTAATGTACAATAACATTACCATGTAACAAATACACACTAAATGTGCAAAGAATGTAGGCTACCCTAAAGGGTTTGTATTTCCATTTTAAGTGTAGTTGATAAGCAAATGATTTTCCATCCATCACATCTTTTAATAAATTAGGTGAGTGTAACAGTTGTTTATGCATATTTACATACACTTACCGAACACTTTATACTAATACACAGTTGGGCCTCCCTTTGCTTTGCAGCCTTAATTCTTCATGGCAAAGATTTCTCAAGATGCAGGAAACATTCTTTATGAGATTCTAACGCATTTTGACATGATTGCATCACGCAAGTCCTGCAGATTTTTCAGGTGCACTTTCATTCTGCAAATCTCTTGTTCTACTACAGTACATCCCAAATGGATTCTACCGGATTTAGATATGATGACTGGGAAGGACACTGAAGATTAAACTCATTGTCATGTCTAGTTTGAAACAACTTCTTCTTTGTGACATGGTGCATTATCTTGCTGGATATAGCTGTAAGACGCTGGGCAAATTATGGCCATGAAGGTCGGGTCCTCGGATTTATTCTGTTTGTACCAAATTCTGACCCTTGCATCTTTGTATCTCAGCAGAAATCTAGATTATTTCAACCAGGCTAAGGTTTTGTAGTCTTCAGCTGTCCAGTTTTCAGTCTTCAGCTGTCCAGTCCAGATCTTATGCTCACTGCGGTTTAAGCTTTCTGTTTTTAGCTGAAAGAAGTGGAACATGATGTGGTTTTCTACTATTGTAGCCCATCTGCCTCCCTGTTTCAATGTGTTGTGCATCTCAGAATTGAGAGGTACTGAGGTACTGTAGGCTTTCTGTTGTCCCCTCTAATCAACAAGGCATTTCTGTCCATGCTTATGTCCAGGCATTTCTGTCCACTGCTGCTCAATGGATATTTTTTCTTTATTGAACCATACTATGTACATGTAATCCATCTGGCACCAACAATCATGCCATGGTCAATCACTGAGGTCACATTTTCCCCCATTCTGATGGATGATGTGGACATAACTTGAAGCTGCTGTCCTGTATCAGCATACTAATATGCAGTGCAGCCACACGAATGCCTGATTTGATTTTCCTTATAAAGTGCTACTGTAGGCAGGTGCAAATGATTGAGAGAACCAGTGAAAATGCATCTAGTTTACATTATTTCTAATTCAATGCACCAATCTTCATTACTAATTACATTATTGACAACAACCAAATAGAACGTAGAATCTTTATGTATTTTCAGAATTTCTTAGTCTTTGGAATATCCCCTTTCTTGCTTTAATGACAGTGTGCACTCCAGCTGTCATGAACTATAATATCATGCAAACCATAGATACACTTCATTGGCATGAGATCTGAACACATGCTTCAGTAGAAGAGATTAGGCATGAAAAATCCGACCTTTTGCAAAGCAGTTAACACGGTCAATATCACTCATTTGTAACTGATCATTTTAAATAGGAGTTGTTGAGTACTGTATAACATTTAATATATAGTATATTTACTTTTGTATTACTTTTATTATGTACATTTTAAATCTCTCTAACACACACACAGACACACAGACACATACACACACACACACACATAGACACACACACAGACACACACATACACACACTCACACATAAAGACACACAGACATACAGACACACACACACACGCAAATAGAGACACATACACACACTCACAAACTCACACACTCAGACTCACACAAATACAGACACACACACATACATACACACACACGCAAATACAGACACACAGACACACATACACAAACACGCACACACAGACACACACACACATACAGACACATACACACACACGCACATACAGACACACACACACACAGACACGCACACACACACACACACACACACACACACATTCACAGACACACACAATGGGTTAGGTTCTAGGTCCAACGTAAACAGAAGATGAGTCGAATAGACACGCCCGTGCACACAAGACCCACGCACGCACGCGCGCAACCTGCTGTGGCCAATTTCCCGCGCTGCCAGTGGTAGCTTCCAGTCTCCGTCACCTCACGCAGACATCACACCATTCCGACACTCTCCCTGTTCGGCTTTTATTCCCACAAACAGTCTGTACACACAGTTAGCTTACTAACACACACCTGCTTAGACACGTAAGACGCTTTAAACCGGGACCTCAGTCCCGCACACCGCACACACACTTGCGCTCCTCAACGGACGCTTTACATTTCCGCAGCTCACCGGCGCGCGCGTTTGCCTCCGCGAGCGCATCAGAAGTGCACGAATTTGTTGTGAGCTGAGAAGAAAAGTAGCCACAGATCGATTGTGTGTACGGACAGACGTTCCCCGAGGGACAGGAAAAGTTTCCTCAGGGAAATGAAAGCCTTGTAAAGAACCTGCGGTCTCCTGTAAAGGTAAGAGTTAACGGTTTACTGCTTTACTGCTAGAAAACCCTGCAGCTTAGTGAGGCTTTTGTGTGTGTGTGTGTGTGTGTGTGTGTGTGTGTGTGTGTTCCGTTTGTTCCTGCACCTGACAGGGATTCGTACCTGACACCCATTTTGTCTGAATCACATACGTTTTTTTCTGGGTCTCGTGACAGGAGTCTTATATGATCATGAACCGGTCTCTGAGCGCGTGCCGTCCGCACTGTAACCTATCAGAAGCACTGAACATGACGCCAATTAGCGTTACGACGTTTTCTGTGTAGACTTTGAAATGTTGAGTGAACGCGTATAGCGAGAGCTATGCTTTAATAGCGATGTGCATTCCGGCGTTTGCTCTATATCCTCTATATCATTTCCCTCTGCTGTGTCTTTTTTCTCTCTCTCCAGGTCTCCCGTTAGCGGGACTTTATCACGGGAACTTGCACGCGCACTCGGTCACTGTATACAGGAGTAACGGCGCGCGCGCGTTTTGCCCTTGTTCCTGCAGCAATAATCATAACAAACATATCAATTTAGCGACGGCGAGAAGGCAAACACGCTCAGAGCGACATGTAGACATCTCCATCTCTCTTTCTCTCTCTCCTCTGCCTGTCTATCTCATTGTGTCTCTCTCTTTAATGTACATACTGTAGATTCCCTCTGTGTCGTCTGTAGAAAACTGGGCACAGTCTCGTGCCCAAGTCTGAGTAGGTGCGACACAAGATATTCCCTATTACAGAAAAGTAAACAGGTAACAGATACCAAGCAGAATAATAAATAAGGAGCACAACAGAGCAGTGATGTCACATGTGGCACTGCCAAGTGACAGGTATCATGCAAAGGAAGGACACTGAGAAGCTAAAGCAATAACAGTGACAAAGAGGAACTAGAGACAATACCAGTAATTAAAACCAAAGGTTGTGGCGTTAGTATCTGAGAAGGAATGAAGAAGTAGCTCGAGCTGATTCTAAATCCTCAGTCAATAGTCAAGAACCTGCATATCTTTACACTTAGACCTGCAGTAGAAGGTGAGAGAGTAATAAATGATAGCCAAAATATAGGGAAACAATATTTATATTATTGTTAATTCTGGAAAAAAAAAACAAAAAACAAAAAAAAAACATTTTCAGCAAGGTATTCAATGCCTTCATAATATTTCACAGATGTTCTTTAATTTACCCCGTTGTTAAACATACTCACATGCATGTTTATAACTGATTACAAATGATCTGTGTATCTTCTAAGCAGATTTTGGATCCTGGATGTTATATAGGATGGACCGAATTTCATATGCACACAGTATTAGAACAATGATATTAAAACAAAACCACAGACCGAGTCATATACAGTAGAATTACTACCAGAGAAGGTGACAAATGGCAGTGTAACAGCAGTTGGTCTCAAACCACCAACTATAACCACAGATGAATTCAGGTTAAAAAAACAAAACAAAAAAAGAAAATTATGAGATTGCAGAGTATGGACAAATTAAGCAAATTACAGTTTGAGATATGCACTGCGATATAAAAATCTGATTTGTTTCTGACCATCAGTTTGACTGTTTTTTTAATTATTAATTTTTTGATCACTGCCAATGTAACAATTCATTAAAACTGCAGCAGAAACTCATATCAGGAACAACTGAAATTGGGCAGACCGCTCACAGATATTAAACAATTGCTCAAATTTCTTCAGCTTATTAATCAATTCAGCAATATAAGCAGTGTGTTGCTCTTAAAGAATCAATAATAGTTTGTTATCTTCGGTTAGCGTGTAAGAAATTTGCCGTTTCTTGCCATTAACTATTGTAGATGACTATTGTCGTTTTCCACGGTGATGGAGGAAGCTCACCTGTGAAACATCCTTTATGTTTCTGTCTGTCTCTTTTGGAATGTGCTTCCCTGATTTTGATGGCTGCAAAGCATTTTTGTGTGTCTGCCCAGGTTACTCCCTCTCAAACTTTCTTTCATGTGTGTGTAAAACACGAGCTATGCTTTGGTACGTCTGCAGAAGACCGAGCCACTTATTGACATGAGCGGCGTGTGCAAACTGTCACTCACAGATGAGGCGATGGCTCAAGCTGGAGAAAGGGCGACCGATGAAGAGAGACAGTTCCCCGCTGAGCCACACACTTTTATCCCAGCATAGATTTCCGATCCCTCACTCACGCACCAGCTCACAATACACTTTTCAGTTAGAGCAAATTTCCATGATGATGGAAACAGGGAAATAAACAAGTGGTAAAAAGCTTCAATAGGATCAACATGTCTTTTCCTCATTACCAACTCTAGCACACAAATAGCCTTATAAATGCTCAGGCACACTGTGGTGGACTGAAGATTCCAAAGATAAGCCTACAATCCTATTGACACATACCCTTCTTGGCCTGCTGTCAGTAGGTGTGCATACAGTACGTCTGCGAGAAAACTGCTTGAGGTGGTGGATTTGGACACTCTCCAACTTGGATAAATCACATGACCACACATGCACAGTACCTCAGGCCTAACAGCAGAGGAGATTTAGTGCTGGACAGTCGTGCATGTCACATACAATCCCTCAGCCTAGCTCAGCTGGCACTTCATGGTTCCAACCAGCCTAGAAGAGCAAGCTGGCCTCACTGTGCATGTGTGTGGCCCTAAACCCCTTAAGCTCATACAAGGTCTCATGGGCATCTTTGCCTCTCTAACACAATTTTTCTCAAAGGGATCTACAAACATGAGACGATGCAGTCTTTACATGAACTGCCATTGACATTACTCATGTTAGATATGAGCCCAAATGTGTACATGCACCAAGGATAAAGATTTTTTTTTTAAATCAAATTGAGTCAGATTTATTTTAGCTTTAATTTACTATATTTGGCAGACACCCTTATCCAGAGCGACTTACATTATCTAATTTTTATACAGCTGAGCAATGGAGGGTTAAGGGCCTTGCTCAGGGGCCCAATAGCGGCAGCTTGGTAGACCTGGGATCGAACTCACAATCTTCCGATTGGTAGCCCAACACCTTAACCACTAGGCTACCATATGCCCATATAATATATCACAATTCCACTGTGTCAAAACTTTCCGTACCAAGCTTTCCGTACCAAAACTTTCCGACCATCTCTTTAAACAGTTTGGAAGATTCCAGAAATTGCTGTAATGGTTTCTAGCAGCTTCTGATTGTCAAATTGTTATGAATAGGAGAAAATAGGGGGTTCACCTGCGGCCGTGTTTACGAACCAGTGCCAAATATTTGACCAATTATACCAATTTCCAAATAACCGAAGGTATCACGAACAACTATACAAATATCTGTATGTAAATCTAAAAATGTTGGAGGCTCTCAGTCTGTTCAGGAATGATCACAAATGATCTGTTCACAAATGAACTACCAGGGATAAACGAACTTTGGCCTGAAAGGTTCCACTAAATCCCAAGAAAACATAAAAGAACTAGTGAAAAGTATATACATCTATCAGCAAGAGAGTCCTACACTGCCATGGCCTGAAAGGATTTTACGCAAAAAAGAAGCCTTTATTTCAAGACAGGTATAAAAGATTGTAGGTGATTTCCAGGACTAAAAGCTAGACTTTTGCAAAAGAATTCTCTGGTCATATGAAATCTTTGGCCATAATGATCAGTGCCATGTTTAGAGAAAAAAAGGTGTGGCCTTTAAACTAAGAAACACAAATCTAATTGTGAAGCATGGTGATGGGAGCATCACTTCAGAAAATGGATTCCTTTACAAGGATGGAAGTTTATCTACATACGTAAATTTATAAAATGCTAAAGCAACACATGAAGACATCAGCCAGAAAGTTCAAATTCGGTTCATTACTGGGTCTTCAAGCAGGGAAGTTATCCTAAGCAGACCTTAAAGCAAAATGGCTTAAGAGAGGCTATCACCAAGCCAGGACCTGGATCTTGTGGTATATTTGACTGAACTGGAAAAGCATGTCCAAGCAAGCGGACACACCTGACTGTGTTACACCAGATTTGTCAGGAGGAACGAGCAAAAATTACATTAAAGTATTATACAGAACTTGTAAAAGAGGCAAATAAAAGACAATGAATAACGTCACTGTCAGACGGAATCCTCGTATCTCCAAAACCATTACTTTTCAGGAAATAAAAAAAAACGCCGTACCTTATCTGCAGTGCACAGGGTTTAGTCCACATTGCATTGGATTGTCTTGCGCTAAATTGCTTGTCTGAGGACAGGCTATTTTCAAGACTTTAGATTGGTTAATAACTTGTAAAAATAACAGACCCACGTGGGGACTGACCAATACATCGATATGTGAAAAAATATGAAATTGACCAAATTTGGACATACAAGGTTTCCGCCCGACAGCGACAATATGTAACCTTTAAGCCAACTTGTCCCTTTATTATTTTAAACCGATTTCTTATGGAAATAAAGCAGATACCTGAACTGACCGATACAGAAAACATATAGTAACGCGAAACGTGTGGGGGTTTATGCCAATTTTTGGCCTCAAACTACAGAATTTCTGTGTGCGTACTACAATTTAGTTTAAAAGCTAATATGATGAAAAGCTCATATCAGAAGATTTATTTTAATTAACTTTCTTTCCATGTTGATGTGGATGTAACAGAGGGTCCTCGCATGATCCATTTCAGAGCACATCAAAGACTGTCAGAAATCAATCATTTTTCTCTCTCTCTTATATTGCACAGCTTTATGTCATGCATCACACTGTTTTCAAGGCAACTGGCAGGCATTCAGTATTGTACATGGAGTAAGTGTATGCCTGCAAGTATATATGTGTGTGTGTGTATGAAAGAGAGAGAGGGAAAGAGAGAGAGAAGCAGTTGTCTTTACCTCCTCACACAAAGAACACAGGATCTGGGTTAGCCCGCAGTGCGCATTTATACACACCCCTCCAGCGTCTGTAAGTGCACATAAAAGCCATCAATCTTCATTAGTGTCACAGAAGCCTGACTCCATTCAACAAATTATCATTGTTAGGCAAAATTCAGGTTGGCGTGTACAGGCCTGCTGCACTGTAGAGCTGTAGCTTCTGGAGCACGAGCCCTTTGCAGCGCGCAGAACAGCTGCATCAATATCCCGCTCCCGCTCAAGCCCCTGCGTCCTTCAACCACACCAGCTGTGTGTGAAGGAGAATGGGGAGATATGATAGCTGGGGAGTGTAAAGCTCTTGGTGTGTTGTTTGTAGGTTAGAGAAGGGGAGGGTAGGTGTTGAAACAAAATAATAGATGGTGCAAGGCAGTTTTTTTTTTTCTGCATGCATGTGTGTGTATGTGTGTGTGTGTGTGTCGGTCAGTGCTGTGGACCTGGTTGCCAAAGGCTGCCACTTCCAATGTATCACCTCTCTTTCCTCAAATGCACATTGTGGCAGTTCATCGAAATGCTGAGGTGTTTGTGTGTGTATGTGGGAACGACACAGAGAAAGTAAAGCCTGGTTTATGCTTCTTCAGAATGCTTTTGAGATCTTTAAATGTTCATGTATGTTTTAGACCAGTAGCTATGTGAAAACTCTCTGTTAAACATTAAACATAGTGAGCAGCCAGTAAGGTGAAAGTGCATGTTGTTAGGATTTTGAGATCTACTCTTCTTTAACAGTGTCAGCTTTGGTACATATTGTTATACAAACGTCTTAACCATTTGAAATGAAAGAAAACTCGCAAGTGACAAAAAGTATAAACATATTAAACTAACGTAGTGTTTATCACAAAAGCAAAGTTAAAGATCTCACCTGTTCCTACCAAAATCATTGCACATCAACACAGATATAATACACAAATTCCCAACAACATACATTAACATAATACATTCAAAGCACAGGCCTGAATGGTTTAACCCTATGGTCCGTGTAATCCTACTTTACCTGGGCAGCTTCTCCACATTTTCACCTTATTATTAAGGACCTCAGAGCTCCATCAGGCACTCACCTGGCCAGCTTTTCAGGGCAGAGACAGACCTATATTACAGTGTGATATAATGGAGAACAGCATACCACATGGGAGCACTTGGCTTAAACAGGCCCTCATGCTGATTGGAGGAGCCAGGCGATGGCGCTGACCTTTCAGATCTGAGCACTGTGTGTGCAAGTGTGTTTCTGTGTTTGTATGTGTGTATTTAGACCAAGAACGGAGGGAGTACCTGATTGACGGAGTCTTGTGGTGAGGCTAAACTCAATGCCAGGCTGGATCTGGCCCAGTAGTCTATATTCTCTCTGAATCAAAGAGAAACATCCTTACAGTCATCGGTCACCAGAGCGTCCCCTCCCATCCCTGATGGCTGTGTACTGAGTTAAAGCTTATGGAGTATCAAGTAGCCTACACAGGGAGTCAAGCAATCATGTCTGGGCTTTCTTGCACCGGTTTAGCAACATAACCTGCAAATATCAGATGAGTGTAAACTACACTAACTCCACCACGGATGTCAGCTAGTCTTGAGTGTGGATAAAGTCAACTTCATGGCTACACACAAAACATATTCACAGTAGAATGTGACTGATAGTTTAACTCAAATAGGTCTTGTTGGCAATGATATGAGGTGCCACTGCGAATGCTCTTTCAGCTGCCTCACACTGCTTATACAGTAACTGAACTTCATTTTAGCAGATAGCAAGGCGCTGTGGCGTAGCTTGATCTCTTCTTTATCGGGGGCTGAGCGCAGATAAATCTTCAGATATACTGCATGATTTTTCTACTCCTGTGCCTTTATTTTTAGTAATTCACTAAGGCTACCTCTTAATTGTGAGACTTGGATTATATCAGTTTTCACCCACGTTGTAGAGCAGCTGCACCTCTGTTTTGTTCATTTGCAGGATTAGCTTTATTATACATATATATATATATATATATATATATATATATATATATATATATATATATATATATATATATACATACATGAGACATTCTTGTTCATTAAAGATAAAGAATTGATAGCAGTCTTGTGTAGCAGCAGAAGATCACATCGGATCCCATCCCTGTGAGCCAACAGGACTCCGCGAATAGTGTGGGCTGTTTAAAGATTGGAAACATGTTGCCTGTGTGGTGAGTCTGTGCCCACTGTATTTTTTTTTTAGTGACAAGGTTTGACGTGTATGCGTATTCTGTTCTTTACAGTTTGTAAAGCGTGATTATTTGCATTCACATAACCTGCAGACCTGCTTCTATCTAGACGTTTTTTTTTTGTTTGTTTTTTTTGCAACATTCTGTATAAATTCTACAGACTGTAGCATAAAAAAAACCAAAAAAAAACCAGATAAGCAGTTTTTGTTTGGCACCAACAGATGTGCCACGGTTGAAGTCACTGAGATCCCATTCTTCTCCATTCTGAAGTTTCACATAAGCGTTAACTGAGACTCTTAACTTCTATCCGAATGTTTTTATCCATTTCACCGCTGCCACATCATTTGATGATTGCCTGAATGTGCAGGTGTCCCTGAAAAAGATGACTCTGAATGTAGGATATTTTTAAAAATAGCATAAAAATAATCTGTAGAGAACAGACAATCCCTCCATATATGTAGGAAAGCTATTATCAGGTACTGAAACCAGACTAACAAATGCACCTATGTGTGTAATGACACTGAGTCCATTTCTGCCGTTTTCTCCACCCTTTATTTCTACCAGCCAGTTGAGCGTGAGTGATGTGATTTAGCCCTCCCACTATTCCTGTGTCCTTGTGTTAGGATGCACAGACTCAGTAGAGGGCTTGCTGGTAATTGCAGTGCTTAGGGCCTTGCACTTCACCTTCAATCACCATTGCGCTTTTTTGTCATTTCTGCGGGAGAAGAGAGCGAAGTGGGCGGTCACATTTAAACATATCTGCCTAGCAGCTGACAGGAGCACTTTAACTCGGCATCCTAAACACCATAAACATCTGGTCTTATCCCTATCTTCGGAGACGTACACATTTTGACTGCCAGTAGATGACTGCCCATATTAAAATGTCACGGTAGTGTAGCAGTATGTTCTTTTATGTCCAATGAGGTACATTGTGTATTTCTGTGTTGGTGTATATTAGAAGGTTCAGCTGGAAAAGGAGGAGGAAGAGGCATGCACTTGAGTTAGATGAGTTAGAAAATCAGGATCTGGTAACATCAGGGGACTTTTTGTAAAGGTAATTATATCAACACTGACTCTCACTTCATGAAGAAGACGTATATTAGCGCCATTTCCTCTCTCGTTTCAAAGCAGGTAACGATAGCTCAGTCGGTCATAGGTTGAGATCTATCCAGAGCGACGTTATCTCATGAGCTCTGATATAAAGTAGTTGAGTGACTGGTTAGGGTTAATTATGTTATTGTTTAACAACCATAGATGAGTAAAGGGAATTCAAATCTAATTCTTTCATCTATTACATTTACAGCATTTGGCAGACACGCTTATCCAGAGCAACTTACATTATCTCATTTTAATACAACTGAGCAATTGAGGGTTAAGGGCCTTTCTCAGTGGCCCAACAGTGGCAGCTTGGAGGACCTGGGATCAAACTCACAACCTTCCGATTGGTAGCCCAACACCTTAACCACTGGGCTACCACATGCCCTATTAATATGAATGAATATCTATACTTTGTTTTGTTTCTATATGTTTAAGTAAGGAGAGCCAAGGTGTTTACTTCACTACTTGACATTCAAAACTGAAGTAAGACCTCTGTCCGGTTTGTCCTGTTTGGGAGAGAAAGAGATCAGCTTTGATGATTTATGGCTGTGATGCTGCATTTTAGCACACAATGATTAATCTCTGCTGGGAACACTAGAGGAGTACAAATTTAACCTCTGCTTCCCTCCCCCACAAACACACACACATACACACACACACACACACACACACACAAAACACACACACATACACACACACACACACACACACAACACACACACAGACACACACTCACAAACACACACACACTCACAAACACACACAACACACACACATACACACACACACACACACACAAACACACACACACATACACACACACTCACAAACACACACAACACACACACACTCACACACATACACACACATACACACACATACACACTTACAAACACACACACACATACAAACACACACACATACACACACACATACAAACACACACAAACACACCCACATACAAACATACACACACACATACAAACACACACAAACACACCCACATACAAACACACACACTCACACACACACACACACACACAGACACACACACATACAGGCATGGATGAGAGTTATTTGAGGATTGTTAAAGACACACCTCACCTGTGTATTTATTCAGTTGGGTTAATAAGTATTTGGACAACAAGACGCCTCTTACTACCACCACAATGGATTTGTATCGTAATAAAGCAATAAAGATGTGACTGAAATGTAGACTATCAGCTTTAACAAAAAATATCGTATTAACCTTTCAGGAATAACATCCAATTTTACACACTCCCTCCACATGCTCAAAGGTTATGTTGGACAAACAGAAATAATTAAGAATTTAATACTTAGGTTTAATACTTTGATGCAAGTCCTTTTCAGTTTGAAACATCACCAAGTTCTGAGTTTCCTCTTTTGAGATTGAGGTCAGCTGACTGACTTCTGCCATTTAAGAACATTCCATTTTTTTTACTTAAGAAATCTCCTCCACAATACTATTATAAATAATATCTCTCACCAGTAAATCGCAATACAGTAAACTAACCAGCCAATCATTTCAGAAGAGAACAATGTAGAGAAAAATCATACAGACAAATGTCAAAAGCTTTAGTTAATGTTCATGTTGACTTTTGGGCTGTTTTGAGCATCTTAGGACCTGCTGATCTCCTGTGGATTTTTACCAACAACATATACACAGAAAGGTGTGAAAAACAGATGTGTTTGGAGGGTCTGCAGGCTGAAACCCCTTGCTGATGACAGAGATTAACAGATAATAAACAGATTGGTTTAAAAGTCTTCAGCTGTCCAGTTTTGACGAGATTGTGCATGTGTGTGTGGTTGCAAGCGCGTATGCATGTGAGTTTAACATTTTAGGCAAAAAAAACAAACAAACAAATTTCACTCTTACAAAAGGTCGCACAGTGGCGCTGCACTTATTTTTGCTTGACGCTCGAGTGAAGAAAAATCAAGAAAGTTCAATGTCAAAATCTGAGTTGTCTCTGTTCTTGGCATATTAGAGCTATATGCAGAAATCCTTCAAAGCTGTTCAAGTATAATGTAAGTCTGTTGTTATTTGATATCTGAATACCAGTGAACATGATTTCTGTATTAATAACTGTAGGTTTTTGCTGTTGTAAACATCCTTGCCTTGAATACACTCTGTGTGTGTGTGTGTGTGTGTGTTGCTGCAAAGCTCTAATGGCTTTTCTCTACCGTGGAGCTTCTGAAGCTTATCCACTATGATTTGTCTAGTACCGCACACACCGAGACTTTGATGAGAGCAGCAGTCAGCGGTGATGTGCTTGATCTGCTCTGTGGGTTCGAGGTGCTAAAAGCCTTAATGCGATGTTTTACAGAGCGGAGAAGAGCATCAGCCTGACTGGGGGCTCGGACTACCGCTGTACTGTACGTCTCTGCTTCTCTAGCCTCAAACTTCATGAAAAGAAAAGCATTAAAAAACGATGCCAGAATTCAGTTTGGATTAAAGTAACGTATTTCCTAGTTTTATAGAGTCTAGATACTTTCACCTTTTCTTCTATTTTGTCTTCCACCCCCACAGAAAAGAGGTGAAGGGAAAAGTGTCTCTTTATTTTGTGTTGTTAGTCTTGTGGGAAGAGCTTTGATATCCATCCAGTATATTCCCTACAGTTTATCCGTTTCTCATGCTCGCTTCATTTCATCCGTTTCTTCCTACACTTTTTGTTTTGCCAGGACATTGTTTACTCTTTCACTCTTTCTCAATTCATTTCATTTTCTGCATTACTAACACAACCGGCATGATTTTACAGTATTGCCAATCCAATTCCTAGATTATCAACAAACAAAAAATGCCAGAAAACTGCTGTCACTGTAATAAAACTCTAACATTCACAGTATCATGGACATTTGTTCTTTTTCAGTAGTCTGCGTATAAAAAACACTTAAACATCTGTACAAAATATTACAAAGGAAGCAAAGATGCAGACTTACTACTTTACTTACTGAAAACAATAGCATGTGGTTGTCTTGAATTTGTGTGAAAATATATGCATCATTTTTTATTTTTTTTATTTTGAATAATTGTCACTGTAAAAGAGAAGGTTTTTTTTCTTTCTTTTGTTCTTTCTTTCTTGCTTGCTTTCTTTCTTTCTTGCTCGCTTGTGCTTAATTATTAATTAGTTCATTTTTTATTTCACGTTTATTGGGATGTTTTACAAAACTCAGCAAACTTTAACTGTCAAATACTCATACATTAAGTCACCACAAGAAGAATAGCAACAAGAGTAAAAACAAGATTAATAATAATAACAACAACAACAACAACAATAATAAAAATAATATTGATATTATTATATTATTATTAGTATTATAATAATAATAAAAATAATATTGATATTATTATTATTATTATTATTATTATTATTAGCATTGTTGTTGTTATTACTATTATTATTACTATTATTATTAAATTGTTCACCTCACATTCAGGGGGGCACGGTGGCTTAGTGGTTAGCATGTTCGCCTCACACCTCCAGGGTTGGGAGTTCGATTCCTGCTTCCGCCTTGTGTGTGTGGAGTTTGCATGTTCTCCCCGTGCCTCGGGGGTTTCCTCAGGGTACTCCGGTTTCCTCCCCCGGTCCAAAGACATGCATGGTAGGTTGATTGTCATCCCTCAGAAATTGTCCGTAGTGTGTGAGTGCGTGAGTGAATGAGAGTGTGTGTGTGCCCTGCGATGGGTTGGCACTCCGTCCAGTGTGTATCCTGCCTTGATACCCGATGACGCCTGAGATAGGCACAGGCTCCCCGTAGTTTGGATAAGGGGTAGAAAATGAGTGAGAGTGAGTGACCTCACATTCATCTTCCCTTTTCATTTCTATTCCAGACTGTGGTCACTGAGCCTGTACTTGGTTGAGATCTCTTTATTTTTCAAGCTTTATTGTTCCAGTTTTCCGAATATACTAAACATTTTTCTACTCTGCTTTGCTGTTAGTCACTATTGGTGGTTTGTAAGACTTTGGTGAAGCCTGGATTATACTTCTGCATTTGGAACACGTGATGACGTTGTGTGTAGGAAATAACGTAAGAATCGCCTACTAACATGTAACAGGCAAAAACCGGGACATGAAGCGAAAGTTCCAGGTTTCACTGCAGAATTAATTGAGAAAAAGATAAGTAGTGAATGTGATAGCACAAAAATGACTACCTACTTTCAGGTTCTAACTCACCACTAGCATGCTCTCAGGTATTAAAGGCGAGCACATCAGCACAGAGCTTTGTGCTCATTATAACGCTGCACTGGAGCAATGCCAGGTTCACAGTCAGATTAAAGAATTATAACCTCCTTTAGATAACCTGTGGAAGAGGAGTCACAAGGCATCATCGTCACAACGTCTCATGAAAACTTCACAGTGCCTCGTCACAGCGTCTCATCACCGTGTCTCGTCACAGCATCTTGTTGCAGTGCCTCGTCGCACCGTCCCATTACACCGATATCGCTTGACAAAATCTTGTTACAAACATCTCGCAAACAAATTCAATTTTAATCTGTAATTAAATAATTAAATAAACATTATAATATTAATAATAATATTATTAACCGTTACATTATCATCGTCAGCATGTGTTCGTATTTATGCTGATGCATGCGTGTTCTGCGTTTACTTTCATTACACATACATTGCATAGGCTACGAAAGCAAGCCCAATTGGCTCTATTTAATCTAGTCTTCATCACCTCCTAGGCTGCTTTCATGGCTGACTGACTCAGGAGAATTGATAATTACAGCATCAGGTTTGAGTAGCTCCACCTATTTCAGGGTGCAGCTCCTCTCCCCATCCTGCAGTGACCTCCCACTACCAGTTTTCCGTTACAGAACACACCGATGCTAAATAGGAGATTGGTATCATTAAATTCACATTAAGCAGGCTGTAAAAATTGATATGGGAAGCATGTGGCGGTTTGATTTTGGTGCTGAAAAAAGTTCAAGTGCGTTTCAAAGAGTCACAGAGGAACATTGCTGAATGTTAATGCCTCTATTATCTCTAATGACAACACAGGAATATATTTTTTGTTTTTTTTTTACTTGTTTTTGTTCCTTATCACACTGTCCAGCTCAGCTGGTATTATCCTTTCTCTTATGATTAGGGTCGGAATGGTATGAAAATTTCACCTACTGATAACTGTACAAGCTGATAGTTATATAACTTTATAAGCACCCGGCTTCAACCCCGTTTAGGATTGAAGTCACAAACAAACCCAAGTGGCTTAACTTTTACCTGAGTAAAGAATGCATCACTTTTCTCTATTAGTCATAAGTAGTTAGCTGGTTATACTGTTAGACCACAAGCACCCAGGACAAATCTCCACATTTGTGCTATATTACAAATCCATCGTATCGCTTGTACAGCTTAATAATAAAAATATATATGAATAAATAAACATGAATTTTTATGACTTGGAGGCATATTAGAGTAAGAAGCACATTAAGAACACTGATTTTTTTTTTTTTTTACACTGATTGCCATATAATGACATGCAACAGGGTAAGAATTAATATTATTTTATTTAGCAAAAGTTCGAATGAAATAATAATCGAATGAAAATCATGTATTGAGCCTTTTCCCCCCATATTTTCTCCCTAAATTAATTCTAGCCAGTTCCCACCTACAAGCCTTCCCTGTCAAATGACAGATACCACGTGCTGCTTCTGTAAACACGTGAAGCCAATCAACAGCAGGTTTTCCAACTGGTGGACATGCTGTGAAACCCAGAAACCCAATATGTCCGCCCCTTTTCACATGCAAGAGTTCTCATAACCATGAGCCTTAGTGTGGCCGTGATTGACAGGACACAGAGGTTTATGCAACTCCTCCTGCTCTGAGAGCACAGACAATTTAGCTGTCTTGTAACACCAGCTATGGGCGGCTGTGGACGAAAACTTTCGATCTCCAGACGATAAGGAAAACTTTTTTTTCTCAGTGCGGTAACTAACTAACTAACTAACCAACTAACTAAGATTTCATTCGTAAACTTAGACATTTTGGAATCATAAGCAGTAATATAATCCAACACGAAAGCTCTGTGGTATCACTGCAGCCTTGCACAATTGCTTCAGCCTGCCAGGGACTGAATAGATGAAATAATGTGTGATTATATTCCTATCCTCTGTAAAGATGTGCTATTTGTTGTTAATCTTTATAGAAAAGCGACCATAAAGCCCTAGTCTCTTTTTTCTTCCCCCACATGGCTTTCCATTACAGGATTTTTATTTTGTGCCATGTTTATACTGTTTGTAAGTGCACAAATACTGGCCGTAGTTTAACAAAATGTTTAACAGCCTGAATTTTAATAAATAAATAGTCACCGACTGTTGAAGTGTTTGTGTGGCTCTTATCGTGACTTAATTGTTCTTAATCAAGGTTTTAATGAGCTTGTTCGGGAACGAGGCTGTAAGTAGTAATATTCTGTATGCTGGTTCAATATATGGATTTTGTATAAATAGTATTAAACTTGATGGACCAATAGACTTCTTTCAAATGATGGGCTGCTTGGCTGTGCACAAAATGGCTATTTATGAACAGGTCCTATTGAATTTTCATGCTGATCAATTTCAATATTCGCTGACAGTCACTTTTTTTTGCTGAATACCTGTGCCATAGACACACACACACACACACACACACACACACACATATATGTATATATAAAGCAGATCACCTGTCTCTCTCTCTCTGTATGTTTCTTGCATATAGTATGGGCCTGCATGTTTATTCAGTCTGTGGCTTCTCCATTACAGAATGTGTGGATTGTGTGTAAATGATGTGAGTGGGTATACAGACATGAGCCAGACCGGGTTTAGTATCTATATTGATCTGTTGCTTCCAGGCAATTTTTTCATCTCTTTACCCAACAGATCAAGGCAGTACCACCAGTCTAGGTTCTCCTCTGTGTTTTTGTCCTCTATTATAATCACCGTTTGGTCTCTGCCCCCAGACTTTAATCTTACCTTGATCCCACTCACTGCATGGGCTTTCTCTCATCAATTTAAATGCCCACACTTTGTGACTCCGTGGCTCAAAATAGTCTCAGACAGAAACATTTAGCCTTCCACTCACAGTCATTTTTCTGTGGCACGCCAAACAACGTCACTGCGGACACCACCTGTAAAGCTGGAATCGGCCATGACGCTTTCCAGTCCGTACCACATCATCTCGTTTATCTTTGTTTTTTTTTCTGACAGAAGACTGAAATCAGGCCTCATTATTCCTACATGACATTTGTACTTCTGTTACAGGTGAAGCTGTTTCTTTCTGTAAGTAGTATGCGGTTGCTTCGGGTGACTCGGTGATATTTAAAATTGTTATGCAAAAATGCACTCTTTACTATCATTTGCTGGAAAGATGTATCAGACAATCACAATGGGCTCCCTTTTGGTATGAAAAGAATAGAAACTGGAGTCATTAAATTAGATAACTAATGCCAGGAGATTACGCAGAAGCCACAATAATGAAGTGTTTGTTTCTGTTTGGGGCAGAAAAAAAAAAAAAAAGGAAACCAGGAGAAACTCAATTAATTTGATATAGACAAATTTGTTTTCTTTGTGATTTGGCTTTTCAATGTAATCGAAATGAAAAAAAAGATGTTGTAGAAATGGACAAACTATAGGAACTCAGATGAGCACAAACAATGAAGAGATGATTCTCCTGCACTCACATTAACCATTAAGCTAAATGGACTTATGGTCAGGTTCAAGTAAAATACTTAATTCTGGAGTCAGTGTTCAAACAAACAGCAATAGTTCATTTTTTAAGTCAAATTCAACATTCACTTGCTTGTCTTTATAATTCTTATTCATCTGTTTTTATTATATATTCAATTATATATTCTGTTGTTTTTTTATATTGTTTAATAAACAATATAAAAAAAACAACAGAATATATAATTGAATATATTATTCTGTTCATTCTTCACAGACAATAATAATAATAATAATAATAATAATAATAATAACAATAATAATAATAATGATGATAATAAATAAATAAATAAATAATAATAATAATAACAATAATAATAATAATAATAATAATAATAATAATAATAATAATAATAATAATGATAATGATAATAAATAAATGAATAAATAATAATAATAATAATGATTCATTTCACCTTAATGCTTCATTGAACTAAGATTGTGCCACATGACCGTTTGTTACAGAAGTTACTTGCAACTTAACCCAGCTGGCAGGATTTGTTCAGAATCACTGATATCTTCAATACTGGCGAATAACAGTGCATACAAGACAAAGGTATAGTTAAATAAATCGAGTGAATTTCTCTCATACAGTACATCACGGCATTTATGTGCCAAAATCAATCACATCCTGCTTATATACATGAGTAGAAATAGGTGTGTATAGTATGTTTAGGTGCATGTTATTCTTCTAGCCTAGCAACATCTCTTGTTCTACTGTTCCTAAGTAACCATTTGAGAAATAAAACGTGTGGAGAATAAATGAAAGTCAGAATCATTTTGATTCTCAGAATTTCTAGCCCCAATTTAGCCTCTCAAACATTCCCAGTATTCCCAGGATAGAGTCTGGATCCAAAGCTGATCTGATTGGGATATAGATTCATCCTGAAGGTGAACGAATGATTCGGCAGCACGAAATCCAGGCAGTAGAAACAGATTTCTGTTTTACTTCCACATGCTTACTTAAGCCTTGAGCATGTGGATGATGATGATGATGATGATGGTGGTGGTGGTGGAGGTGGTGGTGGTGGTGGTATCGTTCATGATTGTGTCGGTTCAGTAATTGCAAAATGAATTTAACGTTTCTCCACATTTCAATAATGACCTTGTCAAATCGTATCAGTGCGAGCTGAGCGCTGGCGAGCGATCTCACCGAAAAGCGTTTTTGATTCCGCGTGCTTGCTGACAAGAGAGATAGCTGTGGCGTATTCTGCATATAATTGCTACACTGCAACGCAAACAGGTTGAATATAGAAACTACATAAGTGAGCAAAATGGAATTAGAGTACCATTCCTGACATATGTGCATAAATTTCACCGTGTGAAGAATAGATTTGCATTTGAATGCAGTTATTCTTCCCAAACGGAGACCTTTCAGTAAACCACAAACGCATTATACATACTATATATTATGAATTTGATCAAACTCTGGAATGGAGCAGAAATAGAATAAAGAGTTGAGTTCGAGCATCAAAACAGAACTGACTTCTGAATATCAAATAAGTTGTCAGTGTGGAATTGATGTGAATTTATGTACAATACAATATGTTCTTTACATTCGTTTTTGCTTACGATTTGTAGTTGTAACTCTGCAACATCCTTCACAGTGTATCATGTCAGAAACCAGAACTGCGTTCGCCATAAACGGTTAGGAAACGGGTGCTTGTACGACAATACATCACCACATGCATGCCCTTGCCACTTTACACTTGGCTGAGATTTATCATTTACACTATAATCAGCACTTTACACTTCTTTGCACAAATAAAACACAGAAAGTGCACTTTTCATGAAGTGCCAAGAGTTAACGTTAAGCCTGGATTGGATCCTTTTTTCTTTTTTTTTTTCATGATAAAAGTATTTTGATTAGAATTTTTATGAAACAAATATAAAGCTGTGGTTTTATAGAATGTGTCAGACACAACATGGCCGCAAATACGCTAGATGGCATTTAAACCCAGGCCAGGCCGATTCAGTAGGGGAAATCATACACGTCTTCATGTTAGCACTACATTTTTAACAGGATTCAAACACCTATTAAAACAGATGTGACCTTTCATGTTGACAAAACAGATTATTATTATATGTACAACTATGTAATAACATACATTTTTTTTGTGCATGTACATATCCAGTTATAGTACAATTATTTATTTTGTAGTTTTTCCATGTTATTCTCTCAAATTTGTATTTGCCACCGTTCTATCCGTACTATTCGTACGTTGCATCGGTACATCTTAACGAGCCTGTTCATGTTTATTGTTTGTTTGTTTAGATAACACCAGACCTCAGTGAGTGAAGTAATGAGAGTTCCTGCATGTCATTATGCACACATACACACTCTGCTAGACGCTCTTGTGATGCCTCAATACTTAGAATTAGGTACGAAATGCATTCTTATATCTCAAATAGTGCTATAATAACTGACATCCTTTTTTCGTTTGTGCAGGGTCATGCCACACACACACACACACACACACACACTCACACACACACACACACACACACACTCAAATGGATATTTTAAAAGAAATCGTTTTTTTGTGTGTTTGAGAAAACTGTATTTAACATTGCTGGAAATGAAGCTTTTCAAAAGCACAGTTCAAGGCCGAGAAAGTTTTTGAACTTTTTGTGCATATTATGAATGTGCCAGGATTCTGTTCTGTTCATGTTGTTCATTTGTGCTGTGAGATGTTTTATTTGATAACGTGTTTGCTATTAGTACACCCTCATGTGGAAGAATATGATATGCACAGAGCTGCTCCTGCAACTGGACTGTGGTGGAGATTTTGGATAAGAATTATGTGTAACCTTAAGCAGCAGCTCCACCTCAACATCAAGCCACACATGATTGTCCTGTTTGTCATTTCTTTTGGTTTGCACGAACCTGAGTAGTTCTGGGTTAGTACGGAAGATTGTGTGTGTGTGATCTTTGAAAATCGTGCTTTTCTGCAGCTGACAGGGGCATGTGAAAAAAAAAAAAAAAACAACATAAAAAAACAGGATGGCTGCAGTGCCAGAGCCCGTCAGATCAGATTGGATCAGATCCAATCACTGACAACGTGTCCGGCTTCATGCTGCGGGGCCCGCCAGGCCGCATTAGTGTTTGTGTGGCTCTGCACTATGTGTATTGGCTTGGCCTGAAGAGGAGCCGTAGGCCTTCTCTGACGGCGTGAATGAGTGAAGTGGGCTTTCCAGCAAGCTGCTGTATTAAAGTTTACTGAAAGCTCAGGTAGATTTAGTGCAAAGAGAGTGCAGCCACAAATAACAATATTTTACTGGCTGTTTTCAAGTGTATTTCAATACACACATATAATGTAATAAACCGATTAAATGCATATGCTGTTATACTTTCAGGGTAATTTCTAAGGTAAAGGTTGCATGCATAACAATTGTTTTTGTTTGCTGCTATCTCTTACTATCTGTTGCTGTGTAGTATGACCACGCAGTCACCTCTGATCGGATATTATTATTATAGCTGATAAATCATTCTCGTAACAGTGGGGACACCGATATGCGGCATGGCATGCGTGTGGCGTCGGTCCGAGTGTTTTTAGGCTCAGCAGCAGGGTTTCCAAACTTTGATCATTGTTACGACGCATTAGAGCAACGAGATGAGCTGAAATCAGTGCATGAAAGAAGTAGCAAAATCTCCAGCCATATAAAAAGGTTTTGGGAGGTTCAGTACACTTGTGAAGGAGGAAAAACTAACGAAGACATTTCAGGGTTTTAGAACAGCCTGCGACTCTGAAAACACTTTACACCTGACGGTGAAAATTGCTTGTTTTTAGCAGCACAAGGTGAGGAAAGTGTTTCGTTTTGTGTAGTATTAAAAAAAACTTAATTCAAAATATACCCCCGCTCTGACAGGTATAATTAAACTCTTTGAGAATATAGCTTATACGTTCTACTTATTCTCCTACCATTACCGTTAGACAACATCTAGCTCTTCGTCAGTGCTCAGTAGATTTCAGTTTGGTGGACTGTTCTCAATCCAGCAGTACCACCGAGATATTTTAGATTCTCAGTAACATTACGTTCACAGTAATACAGCAATCACACTGACGTGAAAAGCACTGCTCAGAGGTTATCTAGGAGACATGGTTTAGGTGAAGATAAACCCTAGTGAAGATAAGAGCAAAGTAAAACCGCAAATCAAGAATACAAATGGCCAGCGGTGTAAATGATACACCGGGGACAGCAAAATTTGGCGGTGGTAATTACAGCACAGCTCAATATGCAAGAACTGCACAAGTGCACAAAGAATTTGCACAGTCATGACATTTTGTAAATTATGACTTTAAATAAGGTTCACAGAATATCCGGAGCGTAATTTTGCGGTTTTGATGCACTTTCTACAAAGCGAAGTGTGTGGATTCAGCTTTAAGGTGCATTACCTTGGCTTGTCTGCAAGATTTCCCACTAAAGCATAACAGTGACACTGGTGTAATACTGGTACTGATACATATCTGAAGTCTGGACCAAAACAATCAACGTAATTGCATAAAGATTTTGTGTTTTGGGTTCTAGGCAAGGTTTTAATATGTGGCTTGGAAAATGTTTTAAAAGACGTATTAGATGATGCAATTATCTAATCATTTATTGAGCACCGAGCCGGTGACCTCATGCTCATGCGGTTTTAGTGAATTCTGTGGTTTATTCACTTTTTTCTTCAATGTATTTATGCACTGAATGATTCTGATTAAACTTTGCAACTGGTTAAACTCCATAAAAACCTCCACATTACTAAGCTGAGAGCGAATGTACGGCGTTTGGTTGTGTTTTAGTGCAAGGACAATTTCAGAAAGTCTACTTTCCGAAAGGAGAAAAGAGCACTGAGGACATCATAAGCGTTGAGGCACACCCAGAGGACCGAGCATTTACAGATACGGTTAATTACATACGGCAGATTTCATTAGTTTAAAGAAGAAATAGTCTAAAGCAGACTTTACGTAGCTCCTTAGCAGTCGCATCGAAACGCTTTGCTTAATGATTTAGCCAAGGCTTTGCAGAAGTGTCTGACAATGTGTGAACATGCTCATGGCAGTTTTCTTAAACATGGTATTCTGAGAAGTGCCAGAGGGCTGCTACATTACAGCCTGTCTCAGGGTTAGCAGAGAAAAGTCAGGCTAGTCATCAGAGGTGAGAGGAACCACTCTTAGTCCAAACTTGAATTGTAATCTTTGACCTGTGACTAATGGTGCCTCCAGGGTAAGAGCCGGAGAGGTTCAAGACTGTCGACTTCAGTAAAGTTCTGTCAAACTCCTGCAATATTAACTCAGCACGCTCCACAACCTAGCATGCTACACCACAACAGACAAAATCTATTGATTTATACAACTGCAGAATCATTTTGAAGAGAAAAGGTTTTTTTCTTTCATTTTTTTTGTATATTTTCAAGGGCCTTTTGAAAGTGATCACACACACGGCTGTTATTGGGATCGCACATGGAACAAATCATATCAAAAGAACTGTCTGGCTAAATATGCAATTAGCTATTAGCAACACAGCAATTAATAGTCAGGTGATGTTCACGTCCCTAATAGCAAAAAAAAACAAACTTTTCATCTTAATCCCGTTGCATCCTTTTATACACATTAGTCACAGCGATTTTAAATTACCATTGGGTGAGCAGAATAGCAGAGAACGGAAGTCTGTAGTTAAGCTTTTATTAAGACATTGATGGGGAACCAGCGTTATCCGTGGCCTGACATTTTGCAAATCTAGTTTGTTGGAAAGAGAGGATGGGAATGAGTAGCCGGTTTTTTCAAGTTTCATGTGAAGCAAGGAACAGTGTGTTGCTGTGATGTTCTACACAACAGACAGATATATTTTTCCTCAGGCATGTCAGTGTACACTACAAGAATAAAGTGGAATAAGTATTATTTGTAGCAGGCTTCTCGGGACTCTGTGAAGACCAAACAAACATGAGATTATTTTTTAATTTATTAGGAACACCATTTTATTCATCCAGCCAGTCATCTAGCAGCAGCACAGTATATAAAGTCATAAAGACGAATCTCGAGAGCTTCAGCTAACGTTCACATCAAACATCAGAATCCAAACTCAGTTACTGACTGCCGCATGGTTGTCGGTGCCAGACAAGCTGCTTTGGGTATTTCTGACTCTGCTAATTTCAGAGTTAACACAGAAAGCTGGAGAAAAAAAACAAACTGGAATGCCACATTAATAACACATAACCACTCATTAAAACTGCTGCGATCAGAAAAGCATCTGATAACGTGCAACACGTCCCACTTTGAGGCGGACAGGTTACAACAGCAGAAAACCACATTTAGCCAAGAACCGAAATCACAGGTTCACTGAAACCGAACAGCTTAAGACTGGAAAAGATCAGGTGATATCGCTGCTGATAAAAAGAAGAGACTTCAGATAAAACGAGCCAGTACAAAGCAGGAGGTGTGCACTGTCGATGTCCGTCTGTCTTTCTCTCTGTCCGTATACCTATAAATGTTTCTTTTTGTATTTCGGTGTTCAGCATGCTATTCTAGCCATAATTACCTTAATCCTTATGATGTTAATCCTTTACCACATCCACATACTTCTGCTGAACTGGGCTGCTCTCAATGTAATTACATTTCGAAGGTTATGTTTCATTTAAAAACAGTAGCATCATACAGCACCATACGGCTCCCTTCAGTTGAGAATATTTGATTTGGGTAGAGTAAGAGCTCCATTATATTACCCCATGTCCAATCATATCATTATATGTGCTTGTGCAATGTTTTTTTTCTTTCTCTGCACTATATCACTATAGCATATATCACGCTGCCTCAGCATACAAGGTAAAGCTCCATGGAGAGATTCATCAGCATACTGAGCTGGAATTGCACTCCTAAATCTCTCCTATAGTTATGTTTCAAACCTCTTAAACCATTTAAAGCATAACATTCAGTAAACCGCATAATAAATCCGAATCATTCAGTAACAATGAAATTATTAGGAAAGATAGTACAAGAGGAACAGAAGTGTCGATTTTTTTTAATGCTGTTTCAGTAATAAGTGCTTTCTGTACTGCAAGCTATATGCTCCACTGGCTGCTTACTGAAGAGGCGAAAGACTTGCTAGCATGCATTAGTAGTGTGCGCTGTAGTGTGTGTGGTTTCTGTGCAGTTTGAACATTTTCTGTGGGAAAACCTGAGATGCTCCTAGTTTAGAATAATGTCCTGAACCCGGTAAGCGCAAGGCTCAGTGCTTTTATTTCTTGCTTAACAAAGCACATGAGCACCCAGCAAGCATGCACTCCTGACCACTCGAACAAGAAAATGTTAGCTTTTTGAACTACACCAAGTCCAGGATGCAAAAGCTCATTACAAATGCATAGTGCTGCTTTGTTTAAACAGCCCGTGTCCTCAGATGCCACTTCTGACTCCCAGAAGGTTAAGTGGACAAACAGATGAGGCCTGCTGGAATTATGTAAAGCCTGTGTTTGTGTGTGTGTGTGTGTGTGTCTGTGTGGGTGTAGGTGTATATGTGTAGTCAGAGTCATGCTCTGTGCTGTGAAAGTTTTCCTCCTGATTAAAATAATGATTTATTGGCAGATGAGCTGATGCTGGAGTTGTTCCTTCAGCGCATCTCAAATAAAGTCGTCTAAAACCGAGTCGTTTCAGCGAAGCACTCGAATTTATAGCGAACCATTAAATATGAGGAAAGTGTCAGTCAAACCAATCTCCCTGAGGCAGGGCCCAGCTTCATTTGCCACCTGTGCACAGGCTGCTTAATTATATCCATCCTGATGCCATTTTAGCTGTCTCACTGAGGATCGGATTTATCTGAGCATTACATATTGAGGATATTGTTATTTAAATTCCCAGCAGAGCACCTGCTCTATCCCTAGGAGTCAAGGCTATACAGTAGATCATAAAGAAACGGGTTGAGGAAGATGTGCGTGGCATTGTGGGTAGTGGTATTACTTTACAAGTCCAGCATCCCTGGTTTGATCCTGACCTTAGGTTACTGCCTTAGCCTTCTCACAAAGCATGATGGTGCTCCCCAGTGGGTTAATTATAAATAAGACATTTTTATTTGTATTTGAAAGAAGAAAAAAATTCGCATTTTTGGTTGCAGGTGGTCAGTGGATAAGTCTAGCACACCAAGGGGTAATATGCCATGATTCTACCATGCCCCAATCAGCTATTATTAATTACTAAGCTATTATTAATGTAACATGCATATGGAAGAAATATATAGGAATAACATACAGGAAGTTATGGTTATGTGTCAGCTGTAGCTGTATCTCTGACATAACTGTTTGTTTTCTTGCTTAATTACTCATTAACAAAATCAGGAATGCTGCGAAGCTGAGGTCAGGACTGTAAATAAACTTAACAAGTTATTAGCTGTAGCTAAGATCATTATAACAGTGTATGAGTGGCATATGCAAGTGCACTGTGTTGAACAGCAGCAGAGATACTTACTGTATTAAACCATTTTATAATCATTTGAAGTGTAATTTTTTTTAATCGAAGACCCAAAAAAGGACTCAATCATCCATTCCTCTGAATATCTTCACTAGTTGTCAACAGGTAAAGCCATCCAAGCCTAGCTGTTTTTTTCATTTTTTTCTCCTCTGTTTTATCCCAATCACAATGTCCCTCTGTCCCCATTCCACTCTCCAGATGAGAAAACAGCTAAATTGGGACATCTAAACCTTGCACTGAGTGTTTGGCAGGTTTTGGCTCTGGTCCTAAGAGCAGACTCACAGCATCTCTTTTGCAGAGAAGGGGCACAAGCTGTGGCACCAGAATGGTATCAATTATGAACGCAGTGTGTGCTTAGTAAGTGGTGGGCTTAGGGATAAAGCAGACAGGGGAATTTTCACAGGGAACTTTTCTGTCTCACAGGATCAGGATTATACACAAGGACCTTTCCTTTGCGGGTTTCAGGCACCCGAGTGTAAACATCTGACATGAATCACGTCCTACAGAGAAAGCAGTGTCACGTCAGGACGTTCCACAGGTCCCCCTGACTGTGTGTGTGTGCTTGAATACAGACAAACGTAGCCTTAGCTCAAGGCTACATAACACAACACAAGACAAAGCCTTTTTCTCTTCCTGTTGTTGTTGCAGCACCACCTTATAAAACACCTGTTCTCTTTCTCTCTCTCTCTCTCTCTCTCTCTCTTTCTTTTTTATGCTTCACATAGCAATGCACCCCCTGACCACTCATTTGCAATATGTCCATTTTGTTTTCTTCTTTCATGCAAGCGATTATTCAGCACCCGTCATCACACCCCCCTTTGAAATCCAGTGGCCAGCTCAGGCCGCATATGAAGTGTAGTGAAACACAGGGCATTGCAGCGTGGTGAACACCTCTGGCGTTCAGTCATTTAAATCCCTGAGGCAGTGCTGTCTTTTCTCGCTCTTCCTATAATGTGTTTCAGTCCTCCTTTTAAGCCCCAGTGAGAGAGGAAGTGCACTTACAGCAGGATGCGGAGACTCCATGATGAAAAATGTGCTAAAAGCTGGACAGCTTTGTCTGGACTAGAAAGAAATATAATTGTTCCTCTGTTTAACGGAGTAACTCCATCAGTATCCATTAGCACTGTCGATTACAGGTATAGCCGTGCAGCTTAATTCACTTTGTATGGTTTTTTTATTCCGCGAAATCCCACGGTTGTCATAGCAATCAGAAAGTTCTCGCTTTCCCATGTGAGTTCGTCATTTTATTTAAACTGCCATCGTGCTCACTGGGCTATATTGATATTCTCGTTCAAGCAAACTTTAGAGCAGTGGGGTTTATTATGGTAGCTGGTAGCAGGGTAGATATTTTAATGCGTCATGTGCATATGCCTGTGGCAAGACATATTGTGTACCGTATATACCTATAGTCCCACTCTGTACTCTATAAACTGTCTTTTATTACTATTATTATTATTAAACTTGTTTTTTTTTTTCGTTTTTTGTCTTTTCAGATTTATTTACTGTTTTATATATTTATTTACTTGCTAGTTCCAGCCTTAAGGGTAGCAATTGCCCTGCAGGTGTTTTATGTTTCCCTCTGGCTGTTTTCGTCTCCACTTCATACCCATGTTGCAAGCAAGAGAAAGAGAGAGCGAATGAGAGAGAGAGCGAATGAGAGAGAGAGAGAGAGAGAGAGAGAGAGAGTGAGAGAGAGCATTAGATGGCCAGATTAAGAATGTCTACACTCAAGGCTGAGCAGTGGCAGGGGAGAGTCTTCTGTGTCTTTGTTTTGGTTCACAAATGGCATACAGCGAGCACACCAAAGTTGTTCATGGGCTGCAGCTTGGCAATGCAAACACCCTGTGAGCAGAGCAGGTGTGCGGTTGATGAGGAATTTGTGGAGCCCACGGTCAGGCATCAGCAGGTAGTATAGTGGACACTGTTTCTTTCTGTGTGTGGGTGGGGCTGTAAGGATTAATGAGATCACACCGGGAATTTTCACACTTCACACAGATGTTTGAGACAAACACACAGGCTACCAGGCTCCTTGCCACTTGAGAGGTTGTCTGCTAATGTTTGAAGGTCACCGGCAACTTCAGCTCACACTACTGCATCCAGCCATTCCATTAACTACTGAATATAGCAGCCATTTTTATTTATTCTTTTGTTATTTGTGTCTCAGTGGCATGATGGAAAAGCACCAGGAGAGAGTTGAAGAGCCACAAGTAGAGCTTTATTCAGGAAGTTCCACATATCAAGGTCTAAATCAAGTAGGACAAACATGATATTCAAAATCAATAAGTAGTGACCAAATTGGCATGCTCCGCTCATCCTCACTGACAGCACAATTATGAAGAGGTGACAGAAATGAGGAACCATTGAGTGGCAAGTGGAGTCCATGGACGTGACACTTCTTTCATAAAGATTCAAGTTGAAGCTTGTACTCTGTAATTCACCAGCTGCCTCAAGGTTGAAGATTTTGACATAAAAACAGCTGAGTGACAGTGTAGCCTGCAATTCATTTATAATTAAAGCCAAATCAAATGATCATTTTACCCTAGGGATTCCAGCAGGACAGTGGGACCTATTGATTGAAATCTCAAGAACGTTATTTCGGCCAACGTATGTTTCTGTCCTACAAATTGTGAACAGCAGACGGTGCACTGACTATAAGTGTGTCTGCCAGAGAAACCGCTTTAAATTCCAACATATTCTTATCTATATACTTCTATACCAGACCTTAATCAGTACTAAACCTCTGTATCAATAGCATTATAAATACTGTTTAAAAGAAAAGGGAAAAAATTCTTCATTTTATTTCCATTTAATAATCAAGAAATAAGATATACAATCGACGTTGTATGTCAAACACTTTCTTCGAAGAATTCTAAGTTCACTCTAGGAACCGTGTAATCACTTTGATCATCGGATGAAATGCTGATTAATTCAGTCCGCTCTGTTGTGTTGGAGAAATGTCTAGTTATAAATATCATTTTTATGTTTCATGTAGTACAAAGAAATTGAATTGCAACTTCCTTACCGGATGCTATTAGTATCCGTTTACAAAAATCTACTTTAAGGTCGTTAAGAGCGACGAGAAATGGTTGGTAAATATACTAAAATAAAATTCCTGTAAGGAAATGAAACCAATGTAAACAATGTAGCAGCAACTGCACTTTCGTCATCGTAGTACAGTGACATAAGATATGAAACGTAACAGCGGCGTTTATAAGAAAACTAGGAGGCTGAACCAGCGTTCGCGGTGTGAGAAAAGAATAGACATATTGTGCAATATTCAGTCTGACCAGCATTCTGTAGTACAGAGCAGCAGACAGGAGCGATGCAGGTCCCTGTGATATCACGTTACTGTATAGTTGCTCTGTGACTGATGTTTGTCGGTACATGTGTTCATTCAAGGCAGGCGGTTATGAATATGAACATTCTGGACAATGTATTATTTTAGTGATGGTTCTTCAGTACAAGGTTTCTCAGTTCCTCAGAATTCAGGGTCTGCGTGATCTGACGGCTGCTACACGTTACATTTTTATTTACATTTGCAGCATTTGGCAGACGCCGCTTATCCAGAGCGACGTACAGAAGTGCTTAAGTCTCTATCATTGGATACGTTGGTTCACTTGGTTACAGACTTAAGATACCATGAGTCTAAAACATTGTTCAAAGTTTTTTTTTGTTAAATATAAACATGTATAAACATATAAAGTGCTAGTTGAAGTGTTTCATGAATAAGTAGGTCTTCAACTGTCATTTGAAAATGACTCAGTTTTCCGGACCCCTATGGGAAGACAGAAAAGAGTCTGTATACTGTATATCCAAAAACTCATGCTTTCTGAGCAGCCCATTCCAGTTTCAGTCGCCTCTTTGCAGCTACAATAATCTACATACTGTAGCTCTGGAAGGAATTTCCACCAGAGTTTACAGAGTGGCTTTACAGAATTTGTCCATTCATCCACAAGAGCGTTAACAAGGTCCAAGGAAAATGAAAGAAGACAAGACACCCTAGAAGAATTGTATAACAGGTGGACACATACTTTGTGATACATACTGTAGTGTATTTGTTTCTAACCTAATGAAAATGAGTCATTTGGTTTTGTGTTCAAATCAGTAATAATGCTGGATATTTTGATAAAATATATTTTCGTTGTTCTTCTCTAGTTGTCGATCAGCCGTTCAAACAGACAACACTACATCAGAGACATTCACCACCATGTGATAACAACACAGGGCTGGGAGATATATAAAAATCATTAGAATGATATCTTCTCATTAAAAAGAAAAAACCCCAGGGTATTTTTGGTAAGCTGCCGTTTACATATTTGTGTGATGCATTTAATATTAACGTTAATATTTGTGTAACATTAGTCGCGATATCATCATCCGTCAAAAGATTAAGACATTAGGCCTGTTCAAGATGTCTTATGATTAGTAAGAGTTTATTTTTAGGATGACAGAAATGTGTGGATTAAAAGAGCAAAAAAAGGCATGTTTAAGCATGGACTATAGCCTGTGCATCTGTTTGCTTGCTCAAAGCACTAATCTGGGATGAAAATATCACGCTGCTTTCATGTCAAAATAGGCGTGACAATAGCAATAAGACAGCATGTTGCTTAATGAACTGTTTAGAAAAAAAAAAAAAACAGTTATCAGCTCAGTGGCACAGAGGATAGACAATGATTTGGCATTTCATACTATTTGCTCAGTGTACAAGAAATTGTGGGTTTATGATTTTATGGTTTTTTTTTTACTACCTTGTAGTTTAGTATTTGTGTATTTCTATAAAGTAAGCAATGCTACAGTCACAATCTCTCTGCCTCACTAATATTAAATGCTGTAGGACGGTGTAGGTTGTGAGAGGGGGGAGCTAAAGCTGGAGGGCGAGAAAGAGTGAGTGAAAGACAGAGATATGAAGCAATCTTGCATTAACATGCTGCACTCTGGTCTCAGGATGGTGTTTATTTCCAGGGAAGGCCCTGTGGCAGTTCTCACTCCGTATAAGCTCAATTAGAGCGCACGTGAAAAGCCTGACCTCAACTGCTGCAGCCTCACTGGAGAGCCAGGCGATGGAGAACCTCAGCCAAACGAAGGGGCTCCTCACACACAGAGGCCAACCACGCTTGTTAGCATTACATTAAAAATCCTGGGTTGTCTGATTTGTTTAGCTCTCACATCTCTGCATGCTGTTAACAAGGCACAGTGAATACACAGGCATATAGCAGCATACAACGTCACAGATGATTAGGACTCTATGCGTCTAGGTCCTGGAGGTATTACAATTTCAGGTCGTCCCTATGTCTGTGCGTCCGTCTGTCCAATATTATCCTTAGAACTTTATTCTTATTGTTCTTGCTGTCTCAAGAACGAGCGGTCGAACATTTGTAGGATTTAAGTGGAATTATCTCTGCATCCAGTGATAGATTTACATTGGAATTGATCACAGTCACAACAAGGTCAAACATCATATGTTTTTTTCATGCACCATCTATGATTTCTTTTATTATTTTTTAAGTGGTAAACTGTAGGATTTACTGTATATGGACTATCTTTGTCAACACGATATGAACAGATTACACACTGGCATTGGACCAAACCTGCTTCAGATATATTTTCAAGGTATTTTTAGGCATTTGAATTAGTAAAAGAAAGGCTCTCAATTTTCTTCCTAACTTACTAAAACATTCCAGTGGGTGGATTGGCTAAGATAAATGACTCTTAGGTATGAAATGTGTGTGTGTATCCAGGGTGTACCCCTGCCCGTGTTCCCAGGATAGTCCATGGATCCACTGCAACCACTGCACGACCAAGATAAAGTGGTTACTGAAAGTGAGGAAGTATTTATAGTATGGCTGTTGAGTGGTCAGTGTACGCTCCCAGACTGCCTTTATATCTTTACAAGATTAATGACACAAATTCCTGTTCACATCATGAAACTTGCGGTGACAAGTGACATGTGATTTGTCTTGGTTCTCTCTCTGTCCCCCGTCCTGTCGTCGTTTCATCTCGGATTTCATTCGTCTGCTTTGAATTAGCCCCTGCTTGGTTTCTCTAGTTATGCTCCATTGTTGCTGTTCTCTCTCACTCACTCACTCACTCACTCTCATTTTCTACCGCTTATCCGAACTACCTCGGGTCACGGGGAGCCTGTGCCTATCTCAGGCGTCATCGGGCATCAAGGCAGGATACACCCTGGACGGAGTGCCAACCCATCGCAGGGCACACACACACATTCATTCACTCACGCAATCACACACTACGGACAATTTTCCAGAGATGCCAATCAACCTACCATGCATGTCTTTGGACCGGGGGAGGAAACCGGAGTACCCGGAGGAAACCCCAGAGGCGCGGGGAGAACATGCAAACTCCACACACACAAGGCGGAGGCGGGAATCGAACCCCAAACCCTGGAGGTGTGAGGCGAACGTGCTAACCAATAAGCCACCGTGCCCCCTTTGTTGCTGTTCTGTGCAAGTTAATTTTTTTTTATTTGTATTTTTTGTATGTGTGTATTTGTCTTCTTAAGTCTTTCTGCCTCGATTCCTGTTTCCAGTTTCTGGGTTAAACCCATATCTGTTTTCTGATCACAAATTGTCTATTGTTCTGCCAGCTATGGACACTATCGCGGCTCTTGCGCCCTACCTCGTCTCACTGTATGTTACAAGTGATTTGTGGATATGACTAGAATAGTGGTTTATTGGCAATACCATAAGGGAAACAAGGATTGGAGAATTTTGATAGGAGACTGTATACTGTCATCTTCACAACCACAAGTCTCTGGGCTCCAGTGCACTTTTCTATGGGACTCAGACTGGAGGAGACAACGTATGACACAAGAATTAACATGTCTATGGATTACACAAATACATCCTGTGTAGAGTTTATTAAATACACCAGTCAGGTAACTAATAACTGCCAGCTCCCTGCTGAGTTTACAATAATGGCCAAGCTGGCAGCACCACAACCCCAGCCCCGCTGTTAACTAATAATCATACTGAGGTGGGCTGGATACTGAGTGCTGCAGCAGGTTTTTTCCATAAACATTTACTGGAGTTCCATGTCAACATATAACAATAGGCACTTTGTGGGATTTTTACTCTACGATTTAACAGATAAACAATCCTGTCTGGAAAACCACACCCCCACCTCTCTGCAGTGCCGAGAAGCGCCACTACTCTATTGACGGTTAAGATATATTTATCTACTTTCACTCTTCAGAAATCATGATGTATGCTTGCTGCTGTCCACTATAAGACATAGATCTAATATAAGTGATGACAAATGGAAAAGCCTAGACACTTGGGACAAGCAGATTGTGTCTGGACTGTTATTTCTAATTCATAGTTGTCTTACAGAGATTTAACAACCAGAAAAAGAAATCTAATCACTAGCACTTTCTATAAGGTCCATGTTCATAAGTCATTATTATCGTGCTTCTGATTCTTTTTTTTTTTTTTTTTTTTTTTTTTTTTTTTACGATGTTGATAACTATTTCTTTCTAAACATTTTGTATAAAATCAAGTAGTGCAGCAAAAAGCTATGATAAAGTAACAGAGAGAGTGAGAGAGATAGAGAGAGAGAGAGACAGAGAGAGAGAGTGAGAGAGATAGATAGAGAGAGAGAGAGAAAGAGGGTGAGAGAGAGAGACATTCACTTATATGCTTGCCTTTCTCTTTATTAATTGTACTTAACTATATGACGTAGACATCTGACCATAACACTGATATTATACCTGTTGAACATTATGTTGCAAAGTCATGGCAGACATGGCAGTAATATGATTTGCTGTTACAACAGACAAAAGTCTACATATGGGGGTCACATTCGCATCTCCAAAATGCTTTGGTGACAAGTGTGCCCTATGTTAGGTACCAGTTATATCTACTTTGCTACCCTAGTTTGTAATGTTTCCTGGCAGCCTAAACATGAGACTTAGCAGCACACTTACCTTAGTTAAGGCATTGAATATTTGCCCATTGCTGTAACGCATCTCACAGCTCCTGATCCTCAACACTTGTTCTATGGTTCTAAGTTAAGCTAATGTGTGTCTCACGGTGTGAATGAACATGAGTAAGTGTACACATGGTGCCCTGTGATGTACCGGCATCATGTCTTAGGCGTATTCCTTTCTTGTGTCCAGTGTCAAAGAATAAGCTCCACATCCACGATGACCCTGATCAGGATAAAGCACTTACTGAGGATGAATGAATGAATATTATGCATTTGGCAGAAAAACTATGTTCTTTTAATAAAAAACACACTGCCCTGGTTATGCAGTGACATGATTATGCAGTGTATATGTTTGTGTTCTTTGTTTATCTGTGTGTGTGTGTGTGTGTGTGTGTGTGTGTGTGTGTGTTGCTGGCATGGTTAAGTGGTGTGAAAGTGCAGCTCATCCAGCCTTTTCCTCAGACATCCTGTCACACGAGTGCACACATATGGGCCATACACACAGGAGCCGGACTAATGAAAGCCTCTTAGAGCTGTGGTCCCCACAGACACACACACACAAACACACACAAAGCCGGCAACGGGGAGCAACATGTGCTGTAAGCAACAAGCTTAGCTGTAAGAACTGAGCTTCGTTAAATTGTTAAGCGGGGTTAGAGAAAATGAGTAAGAGAGAGCTGGAGAGGAGACTTGGGTATTGGTCACATGGACCAATGCTGCAAGTGATCTGTGTGCTCCGGAGTCACGCTGAAGCAGCTTGTGAACTCTCTGCAGTGCCTCTCGAGAACCAGTACGGTGATGAAATGATCAGCGGAACAGAAAGCTCTTTTGCTGTAATCTACACAATGGATTTTAATTAGCCAAATGAAATCGAGGAGGATGCAGAAAATGAAGAAACCACTGGTTGCTGAGATGAGTTTAATGTGCAGGAGAGACACAGCCCGTAATATTCATGGTGCTTTATAGCATGAGCTATGAGACAGTCAAAGTCTGTTTTTCAGTGTGTGTGTGTGTGTGTGTGTGTGTGTGTGTGTGTATGTGTGTTTCTATTCTTATGGGTGAATCTTTAGGTCTAACCTCATAAATCAGTATTGCTTAGCGGGTTGCGGAGAAAGGCTGATGACTTTGTGTGTGTGTGTGAGTGTGTGTGAGAGAGTGTGTGTGTGTGTGTGTGTGTGTGTGTGTGAGAGAGAGAGAGAGAGAGAGAGAGAGATATTTACTGTATCTCAGTGTAATCAGAGTGCCTTTTCCAGGAAGAGGACACTTAAGGCCAGTCACACTTGGTGGCTCAAGGGCATATGCATACAAGCCATGATTGAGTAATCTCAGAAACATTACTGTCACAACTTTCTGAACTGAGTACACTACATTTACAATGTTTTTTTTTTGCACGCAGAGCTTCACTGATATTCCGTTTCTACGATTATATTTCTTTTGTGCACATACTTGTTTCTGTTTATGAGATGCTGATGATAAACATCTGTCATCTATATGTTTGCCTATTGCACCGTTCATATACAGAGTGCATGTTTGTGTGTATAGGTATGCCTTATATCTTGATAGGGAACACAGGTCCAGAAGGATCAGTTTGACCTTTGGCCAATCCGCATGAAGAAAACTGCTTTTTAATAAAAATAATAATAATAAATAAAATTAAAAAAATAATTAATTAAAAAAATAGATTAAAGCTAACTGCGTTAATAATTACTGTATGTCAAAGGAACGTCCTTACAAGGACACTAAGACAAACGTTTGTGTGTGTGAGAGGGTATGTGTGTGAGAGGGTGTGTGTGAGTGTGTATGTGTGTAGGTGTGAGAGAGAAAAGCAGAGTTAGCAAATGGGTAAAAAAGGAATATCGATGTTCAATCACATCTTCTCTAAGCCATTTTTCTTTCAAAGGGACAGTTCGATCAGATCTGTTAGCATAGGCTGTGTTTGTGGAAGAATTTTGTCTTGCCCTGCTTGTTGTATTGTTTTCTTTCCCTTTCACTACACCATTTCATTTATTTATCGTTCGTCTGACATCGTCGAGGACAGAGACAAGTGGAGTAAATAAAAAGGAGGGAGGAAGGGAGAGCTTCCAGCAAAGGATAACAGGGTTTAGTAGGTCTCTGAAACAAAGCAGCTCATTGATTGTGTAATGAGCTTTTATCTGCTGGTATAATTGCTCTGTTCATGTTGGCTCATGTTCGTTCACTCTCTGATTAATTACTGGCCTGCCTAATGTCAGAGCAGTCTCCACTATACTTAGAGTGTGTCATGACCTACTAGAAGGATCTAGACTGGCACAGGTGGGCATGGATATGATCAGTAATGTGTGACGAAGGTTGCAATGATTGCCATTGAAAATAGGCTCATTTTTGAAAAACTGGAAAAATTCAGGTTCTCTGATTATGTTATTTTACACTCATCACTTCCTTGGAATAGTAAATCCCTTCATAGATTTTTTTTCAAGAAACTACTAAAATGGCCTGAAATCTTCTCTACACATTTAACTTCTTAATAATAGCCAAGATATATGAATATGCTTTAATATTGACATTTAAATTAGCACCATGTCATCATACCATTCCCAAATCTTATTTTATCATACCATTTATCACAGATAAACACAAGAAAAAATTTCTGTGTGCATGACATAATAAATCTTTAGTAGCCGTTCAGTCGTCCAATCATGTGTCAGAAACGCAGTGCATACAATGCAGTGCAGATACAAATCAGACAGTAGAATGGGGAAAATGTGATCTTTATATGTAACATTGATGCTGGTTTTGGGTTGATTGGTGCAGAATGGTTCAGTGTGCTCTGCTTTCTGAGATGCTTTTTTGTTGCTCACGTTTGTAAAGAGTTTTTTTTTTTTTTTTTTTCAGTTACTGTAAAATTCCTGTAGCTTGCATTAAATTTAAACAATTTAAGCCATTCTTCTCCGACCTCCCTTTCAGTATTCAGAACTGACTGTTTGGATTTTTTCTGTCTTTAGTCTTGTCCACGACGAGCCGATGTGTCTGCATGCTTTCATTCCCACCAAACAGGAGCCACACCTGATTCCACTTGTTTAATTTGTTCATCTTGGTCTCGACTCATCTATTAAGCATGCCTTTAATTTGGCTGGAGTAAAAGCCTGCAGCCACACCGACCCTTTTACGGATAAGATTGAAGGCCACTGCTCTAAAAACTGCTGCTTGTGAAAATCCCAGGACATTAGAGGGTTCTTCTTCTTCTTTTCCTTCCGGCTTTTCCCGTTAGGGGTCGCCACAGCGACTCATCTGTTTCCACCTAACTTTATCCTCAGCATCCTTTACTCTCACAACATTAACTTCATGTCCTCATTTAACACATCCATATACTGTATCTCCTCTCTAGCCTTCCTCTTGACCTCTTACCTGGCAGCTCCATCTCCATCATCCTTTTACCAATATAACCACTTTCCATCCTCGACACATGTCCAAACCATCTCAATTTAGCCTCTGTGACCTTGTCCCCAAAACGGCCAACCTGAGCTGACCCACTGATGTGCTCATTCCTAAACATTAGAGGTTTCTGAAAGACTGAAAAACATCTGGCAATAACAACCATACCATAGTCACATTTCCCCCATTCTGATATAGGATATGAACAATAAATGAAGCTGCTGACCTACAAGACATCTACATGTCTGATTTAATACACTGCACTGCTGCCTCATGATTGGCCAAATAGATAATCGCATTAATGTGTAGATGTACACTTTCAGAATTTTACACATGTACACTTAAACAGAAATAATAGTACATAGTAGTAATAGAAGTAGCAAAGGCATAGTCATAGTTAGTTAAGTCAAAGTAACTTTCCAAAGACACAGGAAACACATCCTTCTTCAGCTGTACAATGGAATGAATACACGAGCAATTCTTGAATGTCTCTGTAAAAGCTTTCTCAGAAACTAACAAACAAACACTCAGGGCATTCGCATCCGACCCAGACTTCCTTATAGTCCATTTATTTGCATGATAAAAGAGCTGCCTTCAATTATTTAGTATACCTTATTTGATCAAGTACTGAGAGCCATGTATTCTTCTACACAGAGAAGCTGGATGTTTTCCCTTCATTATTCATGAAGTAGAAGAAAAGGGGGGAGGGAGAGAGAGAGAGAGAGAGAGAGAGAGAGAGAGAGAGAGAGCGGAAGATATAAACCGAGAGCACCAACAAAGCAAGCAGCATTCAGTTTCATGAGCATTAAAAGTGTTTTTCTTTTTTTCAGCACAGATAAATATTTTAGAGCAGGTGAAACGTAGCTAGGGCTTTTTTTCCATTTAAGGTTTACAAAGGGAGGTCAGATACACTGTGTGGCTGCATTGCCTTTGTTGTAAGAGCACAGGAATCAGAAGTTCAGCACTTATATTGTGGTCACAAATTAGTAAGAGAGAGGGGGGGGAGAGAGAGAGAGAGAACGAGAAGTTAAAGTGATATTATGTATGTTTATTGAACTCAGACCTGATCTTTGCTCTCATATTATATGCACAACATATTCATGCCCTTGCTTATGCTTTATGTCTTTAATCCAGTCTGCTGTATGTAAGTCTCATGAACAGTTGTACAGTCTACCACCATCTATTCTGACACACTACCATAGAGAAAAAGCTATAAAACATGACTTATCTGGTAATAAATCCCAGACAGCAACAACAAGCAGCCCTCATATAGCTCTGGCAGTTTTTTTGGAGAACCGCAGCCTGTACGTTTGGATTACTCGCAGGTATCTGACATGTTGGGCCTTTGCAATGCTCAAGGCCACATGTTAAAAATATACCTCTTACTTCAGTGTGCTGCTTTTCTCTCTGTGGGACTAACCATTTGCATGAGTAAGAGCCATGACCACACAACGCTGAGAAATATTCTTCTAACTGGGGCTACACATAGACTGGAGTAAAGGGTGGCATATTGTCAAAAGCATGTAAGAAGGAAATGAGTCAGAGTGGACAAGACCTAGCTTTGGCTGAGCTAGTCCAATAAGTTCACTTGACATTTACAACAAATAAGCAAGTAGCTGGTTCTTGCTTTTGTTGCTTGTGCTGGGTTTAAAAAACTAAAATGTGTTTTGTTTGGATTGAAAAGTTTTCATGGGAAAGTGGGTCAATGTAATTATTTCATGTAGGAATTTAATCTTGTCTAAATATGTAATGTCAGAATTTTCTAAAGTGTCTACAAAGAGCAAACAATATTCTTTATAAATAATAATAATAACAACAACAACAATAATAATAATAATAATAATAATAATAATAATAATAATAATAATAATAATAATAATAATAATAATAATAATAATAATAAATCAATGGCAATTTGAATATAAACTAGTTTATTCATATTTATAAGAATTACTCGAGATCCTCCAGCAACATTAATTAACAGACACAAAGCACCTCTGACTTTTATCATAAATCACCCGTCAGCTTTGAGGTAAGTGCTAAGTTCTGCTCATCCACAAAAAAATGCTGAAATGCTTTGTTGGTTTTTTGTCTTGTTTTGTTTTTGTCATCCATCCCTGAGAGAGAATAATTTTGTGTAGATTTGAGATCAGCAGGTCTGTAGAGAGACAAAGGTATCTTAGAGTGGCGTGACTCTTTCTCTGGCCTCTCGCTTTCCTTCTGAGCATCTGTCAGATCAGTCTTGTATCAGGAGCACTCCCTGTTGATCTTTGCAGGGGAACGTCAGTAATTGGAGAGTGCCACTGCTGTTCCTGAGTCGAGCCTCTTGTCTCAGCTCCCAGTAGGACTACAGGTCTAACTCCTGAAGTCATGTTTCCCAGCGCTGCTTCAAATTGTCGAATGTGAAGTGCCAGCTTGAATCAAAACGAACTCCACGACGAGGGCATGAAGGCCATCAGAGCATGTGTTTTATAGGTGTTTCTCTAATGTTCTTCTTGCAAATAAATCAGTCTAAACTGGGTCACGTTACAAGTAGCGTGCGTAATGAGTCAGTGTGTGGCAAAGGACAGCTTCCCGAGAACACCAAGGCTAGATGATTCAGAGTGAATCAGTTTAGGCAGTGTATAGGACTAGGTAGAATGAGGCATGTGGATACATACTGACAGCAGGGTTGCTGTGGGAGGCTTTAGCGCAGCTTGAATTGCGTGTTGTGGATGGAACATTGAGCTGAAAGCTTCCGCTGGGCTTTTCTATCTGCCTAGAGAATTTGTCAGCATAGATGTTGGACTTTGCTTCATGTAGCGATATTTTAACACCAAAGCTTGTGTTAACTCATATTTTTTTAAAAGATTGTTTTGAAAGCATATTAGTGTGCCATATGTTAAGAATGGCATAGACGAGTGTTTTATTTGTCTTTATTTTTTATTTTTTTCAAATGTGTAACAGTGGAGTAAATCCATGTGCAGTAGCACCATCTGCTCCATGTGTGGTCTGAATAAACCTACAATATATCCTTTGTGTGGGAATGTGGGTTTTATAAATTGTAGTAACAACCAAAGAAAGTACTTAAAAAGAGCTGGGGAAACAAAAAAATCTCACATAAACGTAAATTAATTTTACATAATATTAAGCATGTAGTAATAATATTAGGCATGTAGCTAACTGAGTACAAATACAGATATGTATACAGTAGGAGGTACACTGTATTTTTAGAAGCTTGTCAGAAAGGTTCACCTTGTTGAAACTAGAGGTCTGTGTTCACTGGGACTGGGATGCAACATGAGGCAAATAAATAAAATAAAATAAAATAAATATATAAAAATATACTTATGAATATTTTTAGTTTCATTTGACCACAAGCAAGGTTGACACCTGTTTGGAACTAAAACTATAGTATGAAATTTAAGCAACTGACTTGATGTTCAGATTCAGGCTCTGTATTTGATTATCTTTAGGGCTTTGAAAATATGTGATCAGTTCTCGTTGGACGTATGAAAACTCAGTTCAGTCATGTAAAACGGATGTACATATTTCAACTAGGTTTTAGTGTATTTAGGGGAAGTAGAAGCAGCTAAATTTGTTAGGAAATATTGTAAACAATTACTGCCCAAGATAATAATAATAATAATAATAATAATAATAATAATAGTAATAATAACAATAATAATAACAATAATAATAATGTAAGGACTCTGCCCGGACTCTGGCCATGTGCGTTTGTTTACGTTTCTCGTCACATGTCTGCCCCGCCTTCATCTGCTCCTCCCTGTCATCACACCTGATCCTTATTGTGTCATTGTCCTTTTTTGTATTTAACTGTGCCGCGTTGCCTCGTGCAGCGTGGCATCTACTGTGGTCTTAGTCCTGTTTAGTCCCGTCTCGAGTCTGTGTTCCTGTTTTGTGTTCTGTCATTAAACCCTGTTTATTTATGCTATCCTGCGTTTGGGTCTGCTCTGTTCCGTGTTCATTACAAATAACAAGAATGAATAATTATTATTATTATTATTGTTATTGGTGCTATTATTATTATTAGTAGTAGTAGTAGTATTGTTGTTTTTTGTTGTTGTTTTTGCTGTTGTTGTTGCTGCTGCTGTATTTTTTTGATCTTTTATAGTTCTGCACACTAGTCAAGACCAATTATGAACTTGAGAGTTGTAGCTGAGCTTAAAGTTAAGGTTAAATCCATGTTTTTAGAATGAATGTTTTTCTCCCAGTGGCTTCCAGTTGCATGAGCATATTTGTAGCATTCATTAAAAATATTAATAAAGGAAAAAATCCTTGTCACCCACTTGGGTTTAAATCTGAATACATTAAACAAACACAGATAGAGATAATGGATAATGGCACTGTGTTATAGCCCTAATACACATCGCAGTCAAACTGCTCAACCAGTGTTTTTGCCTGGACGCTGGACAGTTCTACAGGTAAGTGTCCATCCTTGGGCTGTCATGTTTTATAACCATAAGTAGTCAGTCATGCAGCTTTGTCCATGAATGTTACTATTTCTGTATGAAAGAAAATTCATAAAAAAGATTCACCGTGTGCATCATGAAGGACTTGAGTTATAAAACAGGTTGTTATTCATGCCTGAGAGAAACTCACTGCAAATCAGCAATCTTATGGCTTTATTTAGGCTGAATGATAATGAGGCACAACAATGAATTCAGGTTATGAGGCTCTAACAGTCTCAGTAATAGTGCCGACTGCATGTTGACATTTTACTAAAAAGATGCAGACACCTAGTCAAAACATTTACCTTTACAATCCTAACGGCCCAGCGGCTTTGAAGCGGAAATAGTAAACAAGTATACTGTTATTGCTAATAAATTAAACGACAGAAAGTATTATGCTCTTTTAAACTTCTCTTTGATATTTTGTTATTTAAAAAGTATTTCAAAAAAGTCTTCGGGTCTTCCTACATGTATTATTTTCGAGATTGGAAATCAGCGGTATGTGTGTATATATATATATATATATATATATATATATATATATATATATATATATATATATATATATATATATATATCAAACTGCAACTGCAATTCATCCAGTGACACATTATTATTCTGAGAAAGACATTTTGTAAAATAGCTGTTGTCCTACACTCTCTCCCAGGTCCAGTTAATGATTGGGCTTGGTGATATCTTTTATCAGCATGCTCACTCAGCTTTTGTTTTCTGCTGCATCCTCCCCCATCACTCCCTAGGCTGCATGAAAAAGAGATGATCGAGCACATTGTTTTCCTGTCAAGAATACAACACATACAAACCCATGTCTCATCTCAGATCCATATACGCTTAGCCGAGCTGCAGGGGAACTTCTGTATACGCTCACTCTAAAACAGTGTGTTGTACATAAACTAAAGGTACCCTGCTTACAGCATGTCCTGTGTGCTGCACCTTCCAGAGAGCCTACTATCAGCATCAAGATAAAATCTACTCTTTTTCTTTTTTCTGCCTTGTTACTGCTGCTCTTGTTTACTCGCAACTTTACAGCACAGGTAATAATAAGATGGACTAGTTTCATGTATTAATATCATGATTTGGCTAAATCATGCTAAAATGATTCCATCGGCAAACTACGTATCTGTCCGTCTGTTCGTCCATCCAGTCATTAGTTCATGTTCAGTATCCATCCAGAGTCTGGATTACAGAGACACCCTGGGGATACACCCTGAATGAGACGCATCCATCATCGAGCACCATGCACACACAATAAAGCATAGAAAGTTTACCTACTATCTTATTTTTTGGGAGATGGGAGGAACATGAGAACCTAAAGGAAACCCATGCCTACACTGGGTGCATTCATACAGAGTAAAGGAACTCAGTGAGTACGTAACTTAACAGGTAAGGAATGATGACTGATGTAACATCACCTTTTAACATCATCGACAAAGAAGCAATAATTCTTTAGCTAACATTCGAAAACAGTGTGAAAAACCTATGAAAAAAAAAGGAAAAATTTATGAAATTCTTCATGAAAGAAAGGGATGGCTCTTTATTGTACAATTATTCTGTATTCGGCCATGTTTAATGGTACTGTTGCCAAAAAATTTGCCTTCTTTATCATCTGTATCGGTAGCTAAGATTGTCTAACTGCCAGTGGTGGTGAGAATCACCTGGACATCAACTTCTTTGCATGTGTAAAAATTTCTACAGCAGTCATGACGCAGGATTTGCTATAAATTCCACCATTATACAGCCATCTTTCCCTGTCTGTTCAACCACATGTACACCATATGGAGCTGTCAGCTTATCGGTATGTGACTATGGTCTAAACTACAGGTAACCTCTCCTCCAACTCCGGTGACTGCCTCCTCTTATCTATTCTGCCACGGTGAGTATTCTGTGGGGATGTGAATATGTGCTGCAAGCATGATTATTTTTAACCCTTGCCATACCACACACTTTCAGTAGTGAGACAGCTAAGTTAGCTAGATTTATCTAACTTACTCCAGCAGTACTGTACAAAGACTGGAGTCAGCTTTTCATCCACTGATCCCTGTGGGCCTGGGGCTCCAAACTTGTAGTGTGGTCAAATGGTCCCACTGTTGTAGCATTAACTGTTCTTGGTTTTAATTGGCTAAGTTTAAAGAAGCAGGGTTTAATGAAGCAAGGTTTAAAGAAGCTAGATTTCCAGTTATTGACCTCTTGTTTTTCCACAGTACACAATTGTTTAACCAAACCATGCTGAACAGCACAAAGTCTGAAACTCCTGGAAACAAGACAGGCATGAGCTCTGTACTCACTGCCTCTGCGTCTAAAGACACAGTTTTTGGCTTGGATGCCCTCTGCACTGACTGCATGGTGATCACTATGCCAACCTGGTATGCTGGGAGATTTAAACCCTGATATAGAGTCGGGTCTGACCCAAACACCACAGGCTAAACAGCTCAGTTTTTGCCAATACCAGTTTTTTGCCAATATCTTGCATCAACTGATACACACAACATGGAGCCAAGAAACCAAACTAAAAAGGATCTTGTCTTCCAGAGTTTGTCTTCCAACAGTCCTGCTTATAGTCTACTGATTAGTTACAGTCCCTGAGCCTTACGGAAGGCTGCAAAGATTCTATAATCACCATGTCTAAGTACAGCTTCAGCAATGCTTAAAGAGCTGGACAAGATTTCTATTTAGAATTAATCTTACTGGAGTAAGGCCTGTCCAGTATACATTTGAATCTATAACAATGTGCATGGTAATATTACCCTAAGACAATGCAGGACACCCACATTAACTGTCTAATGGGAGATCTCTATATTCCCCATCTACTGATAGCTACCTGTGCTGATAAATTTGTCTTTAACCTGACACGAGGTGCATTAGTGTCTGGGTCTTAAAACTAATGTCTGCCATTAGCTCCCACCTCCTTGTATGGCCTGCCTTCACTGCGCCAGCACCTGATTAGCATTCACTTAACAACAGCTTTCGCAACATCTCAACGTCTTACTTAGCCGTATGTCCATACATCAAACATGCATGTATTCTGCAAGATTTTTTATTTTTTTTTGCTGTACCACATTGGTGGCTTCATATAACCCATAGGCTTTATGCTTAATTTAGCTTTTGAGAACCCACTTACACACTGCACGAGCATTGTTGTTGATATTAATTTTTAACTTGATGAGTTAGGAAGGTGTTCATCTCTGGGAGTTACTGCAACAGAACTAAAGACACCATGAGGAATATGTTATCTTTGCACTCCTTCCGATCTCTCACATGCTTTCATATTTCATTCACGTGGTGCCTGTAAACATCATCTCTACCATTTCCTTAATACCGTGGACTCATCTCTGTTAGATATACTGTATTAGTTCATTCTTCATGTTACCTGAGTGATTATGGACATGTAATGTGATATTTGGTGTGCAATAGAGTGGTGGCTTGGTATGTTCAGTATTTGTCAAACTGAGTATTATCTTAATACAGAGACTGAGACTGAAAGACATGTAGGGTCCTGACATCAAAGTGTGAAGAGGATTGCTAGTGTGTGTGTGTGCGTGTGTGTTTGTCATCATGACTAGCAAGGTAATAATCTTTCCCCAACGTGAACAAATACACCCAGTGCAGCAAAAATTTCTATTGACCCATCTTTACTTGTAAGTGTATAGAGCACAGCATTATTTTTTTCACTATTCATTTGTAATTGCATTTTTTTGTAGAAAAGTAGATTGTGCTGTTCATCGCTCAATGAGCCCAGTTCAATATTTACACCATAGTTTTACCGGCGTATTCTTTCTGACATTCCAAAGACTCCTTTGCTCCACTCAGCAAAACCTTGCAAAAGTATTTCCTTCTGCGCTCTTTCTCTGTCACCGACAGAATCCTTTTTAGACGGTGAGGAGTGGATCAAAAAAGTGAAGATAAAATGTACCTACAGTATAGCAGTTTCCTGAAATAGAACAGCGGTAATTTGTGACATTTGTGTCATAAGGTTCTATGTGGGTGAGGTTTTGAGATATACAGTAGATCCTGCTTGACCTTCCAGCTGGCATAACTGTGAAGTGCTGAACTTTCTCTTAACAGCTCAGCAAGGTCTATTCTATAAGGTTACTTAAAACGAACCTTAATAAAGTGTGCAGAAATTCTTCTGTACATTTCAAACAATTCCTAAACACAAACAGATTATTTTCAGTCATTAAAGGTTTCTTTAATTTTATTAGGGCCTAAAATGTGTTTATTGCTAATCTCTTAAATAACTCAGAAGATGAAGACATTTCAAGACATATTCCAAGATATTTTACTTTTTTTTTTTTTTTAAAGCTGACATTGTTCCTAATTTAATGAACTTTAACTGTAAAATAATCGCCTATATTAAAATTTAACAAAAAATACAAACACAAACCTGTCTTATTAGCTGACCTTCAGTCCCCGGTGATACTGGAAAGACTTTCATTTTTTTATCACCTTTATGGAGGATATGTGGAATTTCTACAGCTAAAAACCACAATTCTCTGATCTTTATTTAAATAGTGTAAATAGTATGTGGATTGGACAAGGCCATCGATGTTGCATTTGTCTTTTCTTCCTGTCTGAATATTGAGGTAGATAGAACATTATAAAATATTTGATAGCGCAGCACAGTTGCATTCTTGAATCTGATTGGTCAGCAGGCGGCGATTGATTTTATATTTAAACATTTAGTTGAATATATTATTGTTTCTATAGTGTACACACGGACAAGTTACGAAAATATTTTTCAGGTATCATGAATTATTAACAGTTACAGTGCTGTTTAAAGGGGAAGGTGTTTCTAGGTAGAATGACACTATGCATTTTTGAGAGAGAGAGAGAGAGAGAGAGAGAGAGAGAGAGATGCCAGTGATAGATTGACTGTTATTGCTGTTATTATATAAGTGAACAGGAAGAGGAACTAATTTGTCTCATGGACATTCCACATCATTAAATCTAAACTATAAACTGTAAAAAAAAAAAAACGCAGCGTGTTGTTCATTAATAAATGAATCATTGTACTTGTTGGCAAATTGCTGTGGTTTAAGGAGAACAACACACTGGAGACTGTGCCGTTACATGAAAATAATTCACTTCAGGGTGGTAATGCTATCACACAACCCCGGTGTGTATTATTTTGGTATAACAGCATAGCCTGCTGTGTGTGATCCCTTACTTATTAGTGAGGAGAATTCTATCGTTTTCAAATATTACACAAAACACTTTGCACAATAATGCAATACAAGACTAACGCTTCCCCTAGTAATGGGATTTATGCTGGTAACTCATTTTCAACCAGAATGCAATATGGAACCTTATATACTGAGGTCACGAATTCAATCGTTAATTACTGTTAACTCTTAAATTGTGAAGGCAGCTGTTCCTTCCTTCCTTCCTTCCTTCCTTCCTTCCCTCCTTCCTTCCTTCCTTCCTTCCTCCTTTTAATTGCTATTTGTCACTTTGTTTGATTCTCTGCAAATAATCCTCTACTTTCAATTTTAAGGTGAAATCACAGATAAGACTGCGGTGTTCTTAACGGTTCTGATTAATTTACAGTATGTAAACTCTGTTTAGTATGAATTCTACACGCACAATAGTGCTAGTTCTCATGGGGAAAAGGTGGAGGTAATTACCACTGGATGACATGATCCTCTAACCACAGGGACAACACGAGAGGGGGGAGTTTACACACCTTAAGAATAATGATAAGAGGACATTGGTGTGTGGAGATACTCTGGCGGTTCTCTGTGGACCTTGGATTTCCAAATTATTATTATTATTATTATTATTAATGGTGCTTGCAAAGCAACATTATTACTATTGTGCCGGACAAAACTTCGGCGTGTAAATTGTCCCTCAGCTTTTGTCCTAGACCCATGAATGATGTGTCAGATCGACCGGCTCATTGAGGAGAGGTGTGCTTTGACTTTTATAAGGGATCCGAGTACCGGTACTTCCGGTACCAGTTCTCAAATTGGCCTTTTTTCCCATAGACTCCCATTTATAACTCGACAAGCTTTCGAACTATCTACACCAAACTCGGCCAGCTCCTTTAGGGTGATACTCTGTACAAAGTATAAATTGGTGTACCGACTGGCCTTCCGGTTGTGCCGCAGCCCCGCCCCCAAAATATGCAAAGTCAAAAAACGTTTTACAACATGGACGTGTGACATATCAAAACACTCAGAACAATGAGCGGAACTTCCTCACATGTATTCTGATGACATCACGTGACGTTACGTGATGTCACGTGAAAATAAAAAATAAGCACAACATGGACATGTGACATATCAAAACACTCACAGTAAAGGGGCACTTGCCAAGTGCAAGCACCATTCACATTTTCTTCAGGAAATGTACATTCTAGTTATTATTATTATTATTATTATTATTAGTAGTAGTAGTAGTAGTAGTAGTAGTAGTAGTAGTACCAATAGTTGTTGTTGCTGCTGTTTAAAGTTGCACATTTGTATGAAAACAGGTCAATTGAACTATGAAACAGTCTCTTTTACTTGTTAAAGCCAAAGCTAAAGCACATTTACCCAAGACCATTTGCAGAATACATTACTTTATGCACTAAAGGCAAGTTCCGAACTCCATCACCATTTAAATCATTTAATATTCGTTGTCACAGATAGGAAGATATGGGTATGTACTGTACTGTATTCTTGCATTCGAGGTTAAAGGAAAGTGAGCATCACATAAACAATGAACCTGAACTTCCAACAAAGAAATCTTTTAATCTTTGCTAATTTTTTAGAGGACACTTGCTCCCTTAGAAAGCACACTCTGGAGACGTCATCAAACACTTTTGTCTACCTTTCTATTCTCTTTCCCTTTTTAAGCTCTTTTTACATCAGTCATCTCCCTAAGACCTCAGAGATGCTTGAGGTTTTATTTCTTAAAATTGCAGTTGGCCCTTTCAGACGCTTAGATCCCAAGACACCAGATACTGACTTTGCAAGGACATTCTGTTACACTAATAAGAATGTGGTGCGGATTCACTCGGGAGCAGGATATCAGAATAATTAGCTGAAATCCTACTTTATATTCTTCATCTGTGCTGACATTACTTAACAAGAAATGTTCTGTCTCTACTTTCTTATGAATATTGCTCGCTTGTATCGTATCCTTCACTTGAAGCGAAGCGGTGTTACGCTGATGGAAATTTACACAAACTAAAGTAAGGGTGAGAATTAGATCGAATTTCAAGGGGAATTAGATTGATGTTCTGTAAGAAAAAAAAATAATGTTATAAAATATAATGTTTATAATAAACAGAATAAAGATAGATAATGATATCAGGTTTGCATTTGTTTATTATATTATAATATTATTTATTATGTTTATTTGGTGTATTTGATGTGTGTGTGGCAGGAATTTTGGAAATCAGCCAAAATCAGTCTGCCTAAAGATAGCTAAAATCTTGTTGAGTCTGCTTTCCATTCTCGGCCAACCCCCATGTTTCTCCCTAGTCTGGGATTGCTATTTCGCAATCAACAACTACTATCGCATACAGTGACTACCAACAAACACCTCCTAGACATGTCAAGCCACCACACCTTTACAAAATGCTACACATTAATGTCACGGGGCAGCTTAACACACTTAGACGTAAGTGCTATCTGCCCTCTGCTACATAATCGAGCTTGTGGATGCTCATGATTGGTTTGTGTTACTCTGATTGACAATAATGCCATTTCTCCCACTCAGAAGGATGTGCAACATTGCTTGTATGACTTTCAGCCACAGATGGCAGTGGCATTGTCGGAAATCCAAACTCAAGACGTCCCCAATGGAAGCGCATATGCTCTTGTGCCACTCAGACTGTGTTCTAGGACGATAACATGCAGTAGAATAGCGACATAGACCAAAGCCGATCAGTTCAGTTTTGTAGTGAAAATGTCCATGATGCTCCTGCACCATCACATCAAAACAGAGAGAGGCACCTACATGCTCTGTACAGGTATTAAAATGTGTAATAGACATAACAAGTGAAGAGGCAATGATGAGATTTGGGTTTAAATGCTGCAAGCAACTTTTAGCCCAGGTGATGAGACAGAGACTGATGTAAACGATGCTGATAATCAGAGTGATAACTCATTGTTTTTTTTGGCAGTAAAGGAGATTAAAATGTAATAGGGGAGGCTATGAGTGTCGAGCTAGACAGGATGTCTTCCTGTGGAATGAGAATGAAACATTTAAATGCAGTTTTCTTTTTATAAATTTTGTGTATTGCCAGATTTAAAAAAAAAAATATTATGGCTAAAAAATGTCAGTGTATAAATCTCTCTCTCTCTCTCTCTCTCTCTCTCTCTCTCTCTCTCTCTCTCTCTCTCTCTCTCTTTCTCGCTCTCTCTCTCTTTTGACTATGGTAAAATAAAGCTTATCATAGAACAAATAGATATGCATTAAGTGTAAATCAATAAGTAACTGATAGCTATTTATTTATTTTTTTTTTCTTGAACTCTTTCCTTACTTACTCGAACCAGTAAGTAGTAGTGAAGAATCTTGTGAAGCATTTGCTGAGAAAACAAGTCCGATCCATGGAGGCCCCACCTTGCAACTTAGAGGACTTAAAGGATCTGCTGCTAAGTCCTTGGTGCCAGATACCACAGCACACCTTCAGGGGTCTAATGGAGCCCATGCTATGGGTTAGGGCTATTTTGGCAGCAAAAGGGGGACCAACACAATATAAGGAAGGTGGTCATGATGTTATACCTGATTTTATATATATGGTGGAAACTGCTTTTCAATGCAATGAAAAAAAACAGTGTAGGGAGATACAGTATTGGTAAAACTCTGAGAAGATTAAATATCACTGAAATATGCTGATATTGAGAGATAGATGAGGGAGATCACAGTAACAGATGTGCGTCTGAGTGAGTGGCGTCTAGAACAAATGGAGTGAAAATGACAGATGGTTAAGAAAGAAGAGGAGAGATCTTAGGTTTTACATGTGCAGATAGTGATTCTGCTGAGTATGCCGATATTATACACCGACACCGTATCTAGTCGTGCTTCATCTCCCAGATAACCCCATTGTCCATAAAAAAATCATAAAGGCAACAGAGTTAATCATATCATCAGTCTTTGTTAGCCGTTGTTAAGCCATCAAGCCCTTTACAGAATATACTGCAGGGCCTTAGATCATAAAGACAGACGGTGATGTTTCCTTTGTGTTTCACACCTGCTCCGTCCGCCTCGTATGTAAGGAACAGCACTGAATGTGCCGATACTAAGGCAGACCTGCAACGAAGGCAAGAAGCTTAGTTTGGCAACCGAGCACCAGAAAAAAGAGCTGCTGCATCAGAAACATCTACTTTTATTTAAAACAAAACATTTAATAAGGATAATGAAGCATTCTGTACAAACACAGATTTGCTGCCTAATGTATTATTACCATGAGTAAAGGCGGAGGATAATATAAAAGTGCCGACGATATTCACAGTATTTGTGAAGTGTATTTTAACATCTGTTATAATATTAAACCATCCTATCTTTCGGTACCGATATATAGTCTCACTGTACCTGTGTTTTGCATTTGTAATGCAACAAACCTAGCACAGAACCTTCAATCCTCATTTCCTTTTTCAATTTACCTTCGCAGCATCGGCCTTAACTGCCTCGCTTTCTTGGCCTCGTCCTCCCCTTTTCCCGACATTGGATTTTCTGTCCATTCAGAATGAATTGAGGCCCTTTTTTGTTGTAACGAGCTTTGTCAATTGCCTAAATGTAAGTATGCACAATTTACGCCACAGCCTCTTGCCATTTCTGGAATGCTTTGACATTATAAACAAATAAAAAAAGCACTATTGCCTGCAGGCTCTAGTGGCAAACTAATGCACTCCTGTGACTGGTGGGTGTGCAATGACCATAAAAATCCTACAGATCCCTATGTGGAGGAAAAAGGAGGCAAGAGGCATTTTTGCAACCATTTCCATCAATATGTGTTGCCCAGACTTGTTGCAGTAGTACTTTTACAGTTTGAACCACTTGTTCTAGCACTCCACTGGTGCGTTCAAAATAACTGCTGCTGACACTACAGCTGCTTTTAAAACACTTTAAATCACTAAAGCAGTTGTGCACATTGTTACCAGAGAACTTCTGATATTGGTTTACATCAATAGGGACTCATATTATGGAGTTTTGATGTGACTTTATTGGGCTTATGGTGCAATAAAACTCTCTAACATATCATTTGGTCTGGACACTTTCCAACAAAAGCATGCACATTTATTTTCCACTATAGGACTAAATTACACTGATCTGGGACAATGGAGGTCCCTGTAGTGTCCACCTCCTTCTAATAGCTAGGGGTCAAATGCTTTTACACTCATGCAGTCAGGCCTCTCTCAAGGTCCCAGTCAAGGTTAAATTTCCATTGTCATCGTCTCCCACTGTGCTTAGAGCCGGACAGAAAAATAGGACATCACGTGTGGGCCACAGAAATGACTAGAAGTGTCTTGTATTGCTCTTATTGTGAGTCTGTGTATGTTGCATTATAAATCTTATAAAAGATAAATAAAAAAGAACAAAATCAAATGATCCAGATGCCTATTAGCATTTACCTGGTTGTAGAGAGAAGGGTAAATTGCAGATTGCTGTTAGTGCCTGAGTTTTAGGTGGAACACTACGTGCTTTTTAAAAATAAACCAAGAAGGCGACGACGAAGGAGGAAGCCTGATAAATGACGAGTAATGCAAGCTGAAAAAATCAGCAGGGACTTTCAGGTGCAGCCATTTAAGAATTTTATAACCACACAACTTGTATTTGCTCATTTTGATTCCATTTTTATCAGAATTTTTAACAAAAGAGGAAATAAGGTTTCAAGATTAAACCCAGTAAAATAGTTTACTTGTTATTCAAGGTCACGTACTCCAGGATCATGTGCATGTGGGATCATGTGGGATTTTTTTCTCAGATTTGGACCGGATCCTTAAATAAATATTTGATTTTTAGATTTTGGTAAAACAAGAAAAAACTCTAAAATGAAAAAAAGTGAATATTTCTTTAAAAATATTAAATGAATGTGTTACGTTCCTATTTTAGGGTAAAACAAGAAAAAATCTAGTAGGAAAATTGTAAATAAATCAAATTTAAAACAATGAACAAGTCCCTCTTTATTTTATAAAAGATTTGTTAAATTCTAAATTGTCATTTTTGTCTCGTATCTTAGATATTTTTTCTGTGGCTCTCTTCATTCTTTTGTTTTATTGGAGTGTGAACAAATGTGGTCTGATTTGGGTTGAGGCCTGCAGTTCTTTCCCATTCTTCACATGTGGATAGGGAATCGTTCTCACTTACCCTTCATTTAATCCTGATTCCGCTCCATCCCGAAGATGCGAGTTTTAATGATACCAAATCTACCATGCTTAATTCGACCAGTGAACTATATCATTAGAGCTGGAACTGAATTTCTGTTGGTGCCTGGAGCAGTCTTGGTCCAGTGGCACCTAGCAGAGAGAAAGAGAGAGAGATTGAAAGACAATAGGAGTGAACGAACGTATTAATGCGCAGGTCTATAGAGCATGCTCTTCAGCTTCCATGACTGGCTTTTACACAGTAAGTAACTACATAAAGTAATTGACACCCATTCTATTTGTAGCAGCACAGCTGGGAAGAGTGGAGTGCCCTTCAGAAACAACGCCAACCTACAGCATCTCCAACAACACGTTACTCTTTGTTTTCATAGAGTAATAATTAGAGCGTGGATTGTGTATTGCAGAGGTTTGCTACAATGGGCCCAGAGCTACACATGAGGCCATGAACCACAGCTAGGGGCTCTGTGTTTTCTTCTCTGTGCTTCCTTTTTTTTTTTTTTTTTTTTTTAAATTACAACGGGATTACAACCCGTCATTATCAAAGTTAGCATATAGTTACTTGCCTGTTTTATTGCTATAATCTAAGCTCCCCCTCCAATATATATATATATATATATATATATATATATATATATAATTAAAAACATTATAATAAATAAACACTTTTAATAATAATAATAATAAAAAAACACTAAAATAAAAAATAATAATAATAAAAAAAACTCTAGAGGACCTCTAAATATGAGGTGTGGTAACCTAGTGGTTAAGGTGTTGGGCTACCAATTGGAAGGTTGTGAGTTTGATTCCTACATCCACCAAAATGCCACTGCTGGGCCCTGAGCAAGGCCCTTAACCCTCAGTTGCTCAGTTGAATAAAAATGAGATATAAAAATGTAAATCGCTCTGAATAAGGGCGTCTGCTAAATGCTGTAAATGTAAATAACAAGAACTTGGATCAATTTACATTATATACTTTCTTTCTGTGGATTAAAAAAACTTTTTTAAATATTTAAAAGTTTTTTTTAAATATTTCAAATCCCGTTGTCTACATTTACATAGTAATAATATTTAAACAGCCTGATTATTTCAATAAAAATGACTCTTTCTTACAGAATGTGTTTTTTTTTTTTTTCTTAAATCTATCCCTGACTACAAAACTTGGAGAAATAAGTCTTGGTACTTTTTTTAGCAACACATTCTTAAAAAAGATCACCTGTTGACCAAAAGCCCTGCTCCATTTCTTCCAGTGCCCATGAGACACTTATTAATGTCTGTACGAACCAATTTAAGCAGTGGAAGACCCCACTTTCTGTTAAAGAACTAATCACTTTTGGGATTCATTTAATTAAAAAGAATTTTTACTGGATTTCTGATTTTGAACCAAGATTCACTGACATTACAATGAATTACTTGATTTACTTTTGCAACTCGATGTCTGTATACTCTGCCCAATCTTGTTTTTTTTTGTTTTTTTTTATCAAGTTTGGATGTGAGAGAGCTACGTCCTTTTCACCTGATGAAGGTTAGATACGAGCTGACTTCCTCTTGGCGCTGGTACTGACATTTTTTTTTTGGAGTTTGGCATTTAATCAGCGTATCGAGGTAACAGAACCTGATCACAGTTGTCATTTACCCCCAGGGGGAACAAGGGTTTAAATACTGCAGCAGCAGCGCTGTAGTGGTCTATGTGGTTCTGATTCTTTAACAAAAGTCAAAAAAAACATCAGCCAGGAAAATTCATAACGAGCTGTCACGCGTCACCTCTGTCAGGGAGCTAATTACTCGGCATCGTCATTTTCTGTGCTAGCATTTATTGCAAATTTGAATAATTCACCTAGCAGATGGTAAGACTGTCAAGCAGTGACACTGATTTATTTATCTTTACCCTTTTCCCCCGGGTGGAAGCTATGAGCCTGTCAGTGCTGTATTGTTTTAATAATACCGCATTCCATGCTGATTCGTCTGGATTTTTTTGGTAGCACTGCTGCTACCACCTGGAGGTCATAACACCTTCTCTTCTCCATAATCCCATCAGTGCTGAAATCTCTGCACCTTTTAGACTTTTTTCAAGGTTGCAGCTCAGAGTGTAGGACTCACGATCCTCTCTTAACTCCTGAACGTTCCCACCCAGCTTCAACACGTGCTCTGGCGCCGAAGTCTAAAGGCGAGAAAACCCTGTTGGCTCTGTTATGTCAGGAAGAGCTCGAGCAACACTATTTTTAACCCTATTTAAAACAACAGGAAATCAATCTCCTTCCGCTTCATCCAGTAGTGTGTAATCTCTAGAGGCATTAGAAGCCTGTTCCTATGGGACTGATTTGATCTTTGTCTCTATCTGTTTTCTGCAGTAGCGGCTGCTCTCTTAATTACTGTGTGTAGTTGCATCATGGTCTTTACACAGTGTCATTCTGTGACAGCTGCTTTCAGATCATCAGTGTGTCTGCATGGAACATTCGACTGCCTCAAATCCTTTTCTTTTCGGCAGATTAGGGAGTTCATAGCTCAGGATGAATGTGGATATGAGGATTAGCCTTAAAACAGAAACTTTTTCCGTCCTTCTTTGCAAGACTATAAGGAAAAGGGAAGAGATGAGAAAAACAACCAGGCAAATGAAATCGTTCCTATTAACTACTGAGCTGCCACAAGAATTGGACCTATAGAAAAAATGAGCCAAATATATGTGTTGAGCTAAATCTGATGTGTTGTTCCCCTCAGCGTTGGTTCTTTAAGCAAACCCCACAATTGCACTCAGCTTCAGAGCAAAAACAATGACAAAAATTGAGCTCTACCCACCCCTCAGTCACTGTTTTTTTTTTTTTTTTTAATTATGTGCCATGTAAAAAAAGGATCTGTGATTCAGACTAGCAAGCAGACTAATAGTTGTGAAAGCACATCAATTTACTCACAGAGTTCTACGCGTGCTGCACAGACCATATTGCTTTAATTGGCGGTTCTGTTGTTTTATAATATGATCCAGACTGGATGTATTTGCTGGCTCTTGTAATGTCTGTTTGAACAATACATGTCACAAAGCAGATTCCCTGGGGAGCTGTCAGCAGGTAGAGAGAGACAAAGAGGGGAAAAAAAGAACGATCCAGAAAGAGACAAAAAGGCAGAATGAGTGAGATAGATGAAGCCTAATCACACTGTAGAGCTGCACATTGTGAGCTGGTTATGGCTTGGCGCTGCTCTTTGTTTGGACTCAAAATGGCCGCCTTGTTCCAGCTGAAGGAGTGCCATGGCCAGACTCTGCCCCATCGACTGCACCTCCATATTGGGTGTGATTAATGACCCCTGCCTGGGAGAGGATTCACTCATTAAAATCTCAATCGAAGGCCACACAATGCTTCTGTGTTCCGCCTCTGCTCACCACCAATGCTGTGACACAATTTCACATTTGTTCTTGTGGACTACGCCAGAGGGAAGTAGGGTAATTAATATCAGATGTAAGAATGACAGCGGTTGAGCACGCTGGCAAATAACCCCATCTTGTAGTCTGCTGTGCTGGAAAGACACCTACCACCCTCTATTTTTCCCTTTTGAAAGGCGAGTGAGCACTTTGTCCCAGTAGGATGCAATTAGGCATTAGTTGCCTTAGTGTTTTTTTTTTTTTGTGTGTGTGCAGTCTGGACAGCTAATTCCTCTTAAGATAAATCTCTGTGTCCTCCCTGCTAAAATTAATGCACAAGCCTTTACCTGTGCTCCCGATGCTAGATAACTTACAAACAGAAAGTACAGCAAAGAAAAAGTAGAGAAAACAGAATATATTTTTTTTTACATGTACACACACGATACTTTTGCTTTAATAAAAATTAAAAATGCTGAATTATAATGTAGACAATAAATTATATTTAATTTCATGTATATATATTAACTGGCACTCACCAATAAGATATAAGTAGTACCATTTTATATGTAGCTCTTTTATAATGGATTATGAATTAGAAGATATTTTCAGTGTTGCATTTTTAATATACTTGGATTTGCCCAATTTCTGGCACAAACAGCAATTTTATTCAATTCAATTATTAAATAGTGTTAAAGTATTAAACTATAATAAGCTCATGTCTAGTGACCTGGGACCTTTCATACATACAAATCTGGACATGTTAATAAGTATTCCTTTCTGAACTGTCCACATGCATCTACTATCTCTGGACAGTATGGGCACAAGGCAGAGGACACCCAGGACACACATACACACACACACACACATACACATAGCCTGCAACAAAGTTTGTGTCTTTGGAAACCCAAAACAAAGGGAGAACATGCAAAGGAACAGGCAGGAATCAAAGCCCCAACTCATGGAAGATCTGTTTATATGACACCTGATGCGAATACAGTATATTCTTTATATCCCTATATATCTATGTCATAGTCAGTGTGTTGACTAATTGAAGACTGCATTATGCTGTTCAGTGAAAGCGATCTGTGCTGGAGCCAAAATGTGTAAACAGAAAAAAAAAAGTGCTGTCTTTGCCCTGCTGCAAACCTACACCACAAGCCAAAATATACGTTATCATTAAAATGAGCCCAGCGCAAAGCCTTCAGCCAAAACATATCAGTGTGATAATTCAGAGCGCTAACCTCAAAAGCATATCCATCACCAGTGCAACAAAATAGTTTCCCATAGCGGGCAACATGTCAGCAAGGCTGTAATTTTACAGTGCCACAAAGGACCAACACAAAATTGTTTATTCTTAAGCTCTGCAGTTTGTGATAACAGGCTTTGTATGCTGATTGATATATTATTCAAATTCAGCTCAAATTCAGATCTAGAATTATATGGTGTATGCAGGCCCACATGCAGGGAATAAAGTGAGCGCAGACGAAATGCCCTTTTTTTTGCTGCTTGAATGCAATGATGTGCTAGCAGCCATGGCTTCCATTGTGGGTTGTTAATTTTGTCATTATTAAATTAGATGACTCAGGTAATAGGTGTTTTTGAGCTGGTTTGATTAGAGAAGTTGATGTTCAGAGGATATTTAGTGCAGCAGACTAGACAGCCGTGTCGGAGTGTTCGCTCCATGGCTAGGTTTGTTCCTGATTATTCGTCATCTCAGGCTTGTTTTTGGTCAAAGTGTCTGGAGAATAATAGAACACATACACAGTAAAATGTAGTTACATCTGTTACCACCTTTATTTTTTAACCTGATGAAGTTACTCAACTGTTCTGTGCCTGGCAAAGTTTCTCCCTTTAAAAGCTCTGGACTGATAATAGAAAATTACTGACACTGACATTAGGCTTCATTCAAAAACGTTTGTATCCCACTTGTGCTTCTGAGTGGGCATAAATTGATGGATAAGTAGTCTAACTAATATAAGCCTCGACTTTATCAACTTCAAATCATATCGTTTGAATGCGTTCCTGCACATTTAGATAGAGATTGTAAGTTTAGCAGTAAGCCTCATCCATTGCTAATGATAGAAGTGTTGATGATCGAAGGCTATAGAATAAAAACACATCCTCCTACTAGTTTGCTAGAACTTGCTAGGGACTAAGAATTGTATCAAAGTAAAAACCAGTTGCATTGTATTAATAGCATTAATTTAAAAAAAAAAAAAATGCAAACATATAGACATTGAGCCAACATAATCCGATAAATTAACACAAATGATATGAATCATTTAATTATGACAAACGAAATGGTGGTTTATTAATTGAGGACAGATCGGTTTTTGTATAATCCTAAGCAGTAAACCAGTGCAGACCTATTATTATTATTGTTATTATTATTATTATTATGTTCACGTTTTATGTTATTTTTTTTATTATCATCGAAGTGAGTAAAAAACAACAACTTCTGCTTCTGTTTTTCAGCCATTACCCTGATTGTTCATTTCATGTTTCCAGCCGTCTGGACTCTTGAACTTTTATAGATTTTTATGGGTGTAAACTAAATTTTTTTTTATGGGTGTTACTAAATAGAAATGAGCTGTTTCAGGAATGTGCTTTGTTCATTATGACTGATCAACATATGCACACAGATACCAAGTAAATAAAAGATTTGATAAGAATTTGACATTCAGCAGAAATGTTCAGTTCGGTGTGGTTTACACAAACATTTTAACACTTTGCTGTAAGATTGATAAATGAGATGAATACAATCTATTTTTTAGAAAGGTTCTCCTAAAGATCTTGTTAGAAACAATTAAGCGGCTCGGTCTCGTTTTCCTTCGGGTTTTGGTTAGATATGCAAAGATAGATATCGTTTTACTTTCTGCTCGTGGGTTTAAAAGGCCAATTGAGTGAAATCTGCAACTGGAACACTTCTATATGTACGTGACTATTGGATTTATTACAGTAAGGACCCTTTTAGTTTCTGATATGTTTTACCCTTTCAAGAAAGTCTTCATGCCAACTTTTGTGCTGTAAAATTATTTTTTTCTCGATTAATTTGCACTCATTTTGCAGTTATGCTATCCAGTGAGCTGTGGTGAGTGGATAATGAGCAGGATTCTCATTCTGGGGAATTTCTGTCTACTGTATCGTGTAATCCCAAAAAGAATTTATATTTGCTGCCATTCGAGAATATGAGCTCTCGTGTTTCATGAAGAATTTTACTAGCTGATGTAGAAAGTGATAATAGGTTATGATTGTGTGTGTGTGTGTGTGTGTGTGTGTGTGTGTGCATTCCTCATGCCAGAAGGCAGTTACCATTAACCTTGCAGTGCTCACTTGTGTGGGAGCTCAATGATTGAGCTGCTGTCCTAAATTTTACCATCTCTCCCTCCCTCTCTCTGGCTCTCCTGTCCTGTTCTCCTGGGCTGGATCAGCGGAATGGGAGAGCATGCAGGACTGTTCCAATTCACTCCTACCCTTAGGCTCTGTCTTTTCTTTCTCTATCTTGAGTGGATTGGAGAAGTGACCTGGTTATGCTGCAGTTTGGGTGTGTGCTGATTTGGTTCTCCTCCAAGCCATCCCACATCATCTTAGCGCCTTGTCACCACAGCTGTGCTGTTTCTCCACTCCAGAACTCTCGTACTGCACTCACAAAGACCCAGCATGTCAGCAGACTCCTTTTCAACTGTGTAAAAGGCCCATCGGCTTCAATGTCTCAGTGCTCCTCACACAACTGCCCCACAGATAAACTGCTTATTTGTCTATTTGTCTGATTTGAAGAATCACCAATACGTTCTGTAGTGTATTCATCTGTGTTTTTTTTTGCCTCTTTGTATTCGTTACAGAAATTATATTTGTGTTGGATAATTAGTGACCTTGTTGATGAATGCCATATTTCATTCCTTAATGGCATCTTTTACACATTAATACCAGCAGTTAATCAATGGCCGTTGCCAGCAGATCTCAAACTGACCTTGGTGTATTCCCATAATGTATCCTTATTAAAAGCATCATCTGCTGCATTGTGTTGACTACAGTCTGCTTGCTTTCTCTCTCTCTCTCTTTCTCTCTTGCTCTGACTTGCTTTTTTGCTTCTGACCTACTGATTTTTTTCTACACATTACTGTTCCTTTTTTTTTTTTTTTTTTGGTCACTGATTCTCCTTATAAGGTTCTGGTCCGTTTTTGGGTCGGCCTCACCTAAAACCCCTATACAGTAAGAGCCTAACAATGAAATGCAGGCGTTTCTTAATGGACTATTAAATAATAACTTATTATACTAACCTTTGAAACATACAGTATAATAGTTTACTGTAAATTGTTTTATGTGAAATCTTTTAGCAGCACAGCATCATTATCATAGACAAGAATTGCATGCAGTATAACAGTTACACGGTTTTATTGCTTTTCAGTGCCAGTTTTTCTAGCTGAGATATTTGGCGGGAAAGTGCAAACTGGTTTGATATGAAATGCTGCCTCTGGAAGCAACTCTAAGTTGTCTGTTAAAATGGGATTTCGCAAAGACATTGCTGCTTTGAGCCACACTCACATGAGCTGAAAGGGAAAGCACATCCACATGGTATAACGAATCAATACACAGTATAGAATGCACTGTCGTTTTGGTTTTCCAGTTTGGTTTCCATTCATCCGTTCATATTCAGTACATACATTACCCTAGTTAGGATCATGGTGGATGAGTATCCCAGGAAGTAGGTGATAGGAGTACAGCCTAGCAGGATCACCAGTCCATTGCAGAGCACCACATACAGCGCATATACACGCATTCACACATTCGTTTCCAACCTAGTGGCTACATAGTGTAGGAAGTGTAGTAGACACTTAGGACGAAACCCACAATCACACAGAAAGATCATGCAAAACTGCACAGACAGTAACCTAAGCTTGGGATTGAACCAAGGACCTTGGGGCTGTGGAAGTTATGTTCTGATCTGTCGAAATGAGCCTCACTGAGGAAGTACACATATCTGTGTTCTGTTACTATGGAACAAGGATTACATACTGTATATGAATGTGCCCTTAAATAATGTTACTTATTTGCACTGATATCAGATCTCAGTCTTAGTCTATTGAAAAGTCCTCTGCTTAGAATAGTGTATGTCGTTGTGTGTGTGTGGGTCTGTTTGTGTATTTGTGTGGGTTTGCACCACCTGTCATGCCTAAAGCTGCACTGGTGTAGTTCAAGTTGCGTTTAATTATTGTCTAATTACTGTCAGCTCTGGACTGCTTCATGGTTTATGGCTTTGGAGGACAAATGCAGGGCAATAATAACAAATCAAAGCATCACTGCCTCATGTATATCAGTGGCAGTGTGTTAGTGACACCTTTTGATTAACATGGTGAGTATGAGGGTTGAGTATTGGGGCCCTCCTGTCTACAGAACACTCAGGCATGTGTGATTATCCTCTGCTGGCCTCCGAGGGAGCTCCCCTCATTGTGCTCCCAATAATGAATGAGAGACATGTAATGCCCGACAGTCATTTTCTCTACCATTCTGTGCTTCCTCACTTTTGAAGCTAGTCCCTTGTTAGGATCAAGCCATGACTCTCAACACATAGATCCCCTCTGATAAAAGCGCAATCCCACTGACTGTCAGCAGTTATTCAGCAGTACGGTAATAGTGTTCTGCAAATTCTGCAAGTGCTGCAAGGGTAGACCATTTATGATTTTCATCTCTTATATGTTTCTTGTAGGTGAAGGAGTAGACGGTTTGCTTGGTGCTTCACCCCTAGAAGTGGCTACTGCAGCCATGGACCTAAAGGAGCGCAGACACCGCTCTCTGACCCGCAACCGCTGTGCCAAAGAGCTCCAGTTCACTACTTCGACTCTAGATGTGCCCACTCAGAAATCTTACAGCTCCAGCGAGACACTCAAGGTGTTTGAGCACGAGGCTCGTCTGCCTTACGGAGGCTGTGTGACTGATTTAGTACACCATGAAGGAGACGAATACTCCAGACAAGGAATGGGTGAGTTTATCTTTCTGCTAATGTGTGCACACATGCATCTACAAACATTTACATTAATCCTATCAGAATAGGTTGTGAATTCCAGCTCTGATAGTTAATAATTGTTCTCAGCTTAAGTTCGACAGTTTTTTTTTTAAATTCCAGTTGCAGTTATTTTAGTTTGTACCTGCCACTTTCTAACGAATTCAGTTTGCTCTTTCTTTTTTGTTAGCAGTAATCATGCAGTTACTAAGGATGAACTTTGTAACTATTACATTGCACAGTGGCACGCATTCATGTTTATGCATTCATGTTAATGCATTCATGATCTTTGTTTGTCCATCAAGCTTTATAAAAATAGGAAAAGTTCCCCCTTGATTCATATTTGTATGTGAGTATCGTTAGAACACATCTTTTTAATAGAAGTAAAGATTTTGTATTTGGTATATGTCACTCATGTTTGGTACATAGACAGTACATTTTTGGTTTGGTGGAAGAAAGAACGAAGGAACGAACGAAGGAACGAAAGAAAGAAAGAAAGAAAGAAAGAAAGAAAGAAAGAAAGAAAGAAAGAAAGAAAGAGAAAAATGTCTTGATATATCCATTATGCCATGGCAAAAGTCGTTTGGTCTAGCAGAACAAACCTCTCAAAGTCCGGGCTCCTCATAGCCGTGTTTATGCCACATGCTGCCACACTTCATTCTGTTTTTAAAATTGTTTAGTGCTGCATCTACATCAATAGTTAGGCTGAGTACTTCTATGTACTGTGTTTCATAGTTTCTCACTTTTAGGTTGTAAACATGCTCTAAACCAAATTTGAGGTAGTTACAGTTAGCACACTGCATTATTGATAATGGGTGAAACATTTATTTAAAAATAATTCTATTTTAAAAATTTGGATTTTTTTTTTAATTAAGTTAAGGTTTTAAAGATTTTTAGCATATGTATCAAAAGTGAAAATCAGAGATTAAAATAAAACGCGTACATTAATTGTTCAAACTGGAATGACGAGACCATATATTACACTCTACTCTAGTGGGTGTTCATTTTTTTTTTTTATTTTCTGTGTCTTTTACTGTTGCTAATGACATTTTGAAGCCTCTGTGGCATGGATGACGGAGAGATCTATTGCCAATGTTCACAGATCATTCTTTTCAGCTCCTCTTTGTTTGTGGGGTTACACTTCTTTATCTCCTGCTGTAGGATTGGCCAAAGATCTTCAGTGATATTCAGGTTTCAGATAACATACTTTTTTCAAAAAAACTCTTGTGTCTGTTTTGCATTGTGCCTAGGATTAATGTATTGAGCATTTTCTGCCAAAGCATCTTGAGACTGAGAATCATCTTTTCATTTAGCATTTTGTACACACATTATTTCTATTTATATGTTATAAATAATATTATAAATTGCATCTGATCAGAGATTGTGCTGCCCATTTTCATCAGGCTTATGTATATATTATTATTATTATTATTATTATTATTATTATTATTATATTATGTCTTATTTCAAGTGGCAGACTCTGCATAGACACAACAAAGGGAAAAAGCAGACCATTAGCAAATTACCTGGAAATCTCCTGACGGCCACTCCTGATTGGCTCCTCCGGGTTTGTGGTCTTTTGGCTGCCCCGCATTGTAGCCAAATTCAGTGGCACTGTCTATGGTGCTGAAGTGCTTCTGTACAATAGCAGTAGCAGATTTGTGTGGCTTACGTGTGGTGCAGTCGTTCACTCATCAGCTTATTTATTTTATTCATTTAGCTTACATCTTAAATGATAATGAATACAGTAATAAATACTTTTCTAAAAAGCTGTTTTAAAAAAAAGCACAGCTCAGTTCAAAAAACTCATTGCTTGAAGATGAGTGTGTTTAGTTCATTTCAGACAGATGCAAATGGCTGCGAGATCAAATCCCAGGACTGATGCTGGGCCTTTCTTAATTGCTAAGCTGTATGCTTAGATTGTGAACGCTTTGCTTTGGATAAAACATCTACCAAGCATTACATCTTATCTAATCGTTGTATTCATGAATTAGTTTTTTTTCTCTGATGCCCTGAGCATCAGCTGAAATCAGGTGCCAGTGTGTTCAATAGTACAGGTGTCAAACATACGCTCATAACAGGCTTGTTCCACAGTTCTTGTAATGTTAGCTCACTGTAGCTAATCTCTAAGATCTGTGCTCCTGCATGCTACAGGAAAGGTGTGTAAGCTGATCTTCAGACACACTCTTGCGTTACAGTAGACACCTTTCATTGAACCTAGTGCTGCTCTGAATATGTCACTTGTTTATCAGACATCCTCCTACTCGATGCCACTGATTATCTGTCACCTTCTGACACAGAGCTGTGTCTCAATCACAGGAGAGCTGTTTGTATCTTTAGTTATAAACTTCTACATGTCTCAATATTTTAGGACAGAATATAAGATGGAGATGAAGGTATCTGTAAGGGAAGAGACTACAGGTAAGTAGAGTCACTTAAAAAAAAAAAAAAAAAAAAAAAATATATATATATATATATATATATATATATATATATATATATATATATATATATATATATATATAATTAATTCTTTGGGGAAAATATGGAAAATATGAGACAATACTTGAGTATTGCTGAAAACGAACACTTGTTATATTTTTAATTACATTTTAAAGAACAAAGGATAAAAAATAGGGGGGCACGGTGGCTTAGTGGTTAGCACGTACACCTCCAGGGTTGGGGGTTCGATTCCCGCCTCCGCCTTGTGTGTGTGGAGTTTGCATGTTCTCCCCGTGCCTCGGGGGTTTCCTCCGGGTACTCCGGTTTCCTCCCCCCGGTCCAAAGACATGCATTGTAGGTTGATTGGCGTCTCTGGAAAATTGTCCGTAGTGTGTGAGTGCGTGAGTGAATGAGAGTGTGTGTGTGTGCCCTGCGATGGGTTGGCACTCCGTCCAGGGTGTATCCTGCCTTGATGCCCGATGACGCCTGAGATAGGCACAGGCTCCCCGTGACCCGAGGTAGTTCGGATAAGCGGTAGAAAATGAGTGAGTGAGTGAGTGAGTGAGTGAGTGAGTGAGTGAGTGAGTGAGTGAGTGAGGATAAAAAATAATACAAGGTCTTTTCTTCCCACATTGAGTGAATGAGTGTAGGCTGTATATCAAATAAATGAGTTCAGTTTAGCACAAAATCCAGTGCACAATAGAAGCAGGAATTGAACAGATTCTATCTGCCATAACATCTAAAAAAGGTTAGATGACATTTAAAATGTCTACAGCTTTTAAATATAACTAAGTAAGAAAAATAAAGTGTGTTGTATTCTATAATACTGTATGTGTTTCCTTTTGGCCTGCACTGTATCCTATAGCAACCTGTCTGACCTCAGAGCACAGCAATAAAAAACATCTTTCTTGGACACATCTTAGCTTCCCCTGTAAGTGCTGCCAAACAGATAAAGCCGTGAATTTCTTCTGTCTCAAAACATAAACAAAAACTTATATTAAGAAACTGAAACTGGGTTCTATTCTGTAAAAGAATTGAATATTATACAATGTATATCCACTGTGGTAAATTGAATGATTGCGATTGAATGATGTGATTGAATGTCATAAAACAACAAAGTTACTACAAAACAAAGACATTTCACCTGAAAGCATGATCTGAAAGAATTTATTAAGTTACTACTGTAAATATTTCCTTTTTACTCATTAAAACTTGAGTTCGTTTAAAAATAGCACATTATTTTATTTCTTATTTGATCAGAATTGGATAAAAACACTGAAAAGAAAGCATTTGTTTCTTGGGTTTTGTTTGCAGTTTATCCAGAAAAAATGTGATTGACATGACCAAAATTGTTGTATCTGTCTTTAGAGTCTTTTTTTAAAGAGTCTGACATTTATATCTGCATTATTGTTCATGGAATATGATTTCCTTTCTTGCAGGCTATTCCATTCTTACTGACTTATTATGTCACAGCATAAAAGAAATACAGAAATAGATTCCCTTCTGCTCTTTGATACTGGCAACAGATTTTTATAAAAATTGGGCTTGCTTTCCTCTCTACTGCTTTCAGAATCTGGAATCCTTTCAGTAAGTGAACAGCCATAAGGGCACTGCCTCCTTACTACTCTTATTCTGTTTTTCACTACATATACCTTATATGCTTTTTTCCAGTGTATTTCATCACACTAATGAGGAGAGTCAACCACTTTACCTTGTGACAGGAAACGAGCTACAGAGATTCAAGTTGAAACAATTCAAACTGTTTTGTGTTTTAGAAAAATTCAGTAAAACTTGATACAACAGCCTAATGAGTTGACCATAATTGATCCAGTGCGATGGCGTAAATATGTCATCTTGAAAAGGTGCCATCCAGTTCTTAGACCTCATCTGCCCCATCCTGCATTGATCCTCTTGCCTGAAGTGGCTTTCTAGTCGATAACATCATGCTCAGTGTTGAACCCTGTTTTCACTTCAGATGGAGCCTTTTCTCCCCTCCTTTTTCTCACCGCATCTGATCTCAGTGTTCATGACAGATGACCCAGGGTTCCACCAACTGAAAGTGATGTAGACTACAGTTTTTCTCAGAACAGGGTGAATGGAACAAAGCAGTAGCCAAGATAGTTAAAGTATGTTCCAGGTCACCGAAATGGACTTGGGTTGGGGGTTGTTTTTTTTTTTTTTTTTAGAAAACACATAGAAGAGAAGTCAGGTAGAGAACTACAGGTTGTCAGCTTGATGTATTCTTTGATCAGTCAGTTGATGGTTTCATAGCTCAGCCACAACAGACACATCTGTAGGAAGTGTTGCCACGGGAGACTAACAGTGTGCAGAGACCATATGTAATGCTTCTCAAAGGTCATGGGTAAATCTCACTCTTTCTGTCTCTCTCTGTCATATACACTAATCACCACAACCTGCATTTTGTAATCCACTGAGAAGATGCATATTAGGTTTTTTTTGTGTTTCTTTAGACATTTGACATCTTAATTTTTTGTTACTTCAGGTCTTGAATATAATATTTTGGTTCCCCATCACACAGCAGCTGCCAAACTAAGAAGGTGAATCTATATAGTTGACTTCGTGGAAACCATCACACCTGTATGTTGGCCTTTTCTATACTGTTGCTTCAAAGTTAATAGCGTGCAATTGTCCAGAATACCTCTGAATGCACAAACATGTTTGAGATTAGCACCATGCATAAACCAAGGTCCACAAAAATAAGTTTGATGTTTAAAAACTCACATGGCTTCCAAAGAGCCCTAACCTCCACCCCATTGAACATTTTAATTATGAATTTGAACAACAGAATCCCAGGCCAGACCATGCTTGTTCTTTTGTGGCTGAATAGGCAAAATTCCCACAGCTCCAAAATTTAGTGGCAAGCCTTCCCAGAAGATTGGAGGTTACTGTTACGGCACAAAGGGTACTAAATTTAGAATGGGAATGCAAAAAGTGTTAGGGTCTGGCCATGCAGTGTGCAAAAAAGCCAGCTAAGGCATCTTTTATAACCTCTGCTTAATCAGCAAGTCAGAGTAACTTAACACAGTTGATATAAACAACAAACTGCTCTTTCGTACATAAATGAGCCCAAGCGGCTAGTCTCACACTGACTTGCTTTGGTATTTGAACCTGCAATGGCCCAGTAACAAGGCTAAAGCATTTTCATTTTTACACTTTTTTTTCTGCTGTAGCTATTAAGCTGTTAATCTAAAACGTCTGCCTGTTTTAAACAACATAACAATATGACTTCCTGTTATTCTGTACCAGAATGCATATTGACCTGGACTCTCCTATGCTAATGTGTCAGACATCCCCATACTCACTCGTCCACAGGTGCAAATGAAAATTGAACACTGCATTCCCAGTTATCTCTTGTGCTCCAGACTTGCGAAAAAAGGGTAAAAACAAAACCAAAAACAAGGCCACTAAGAGGAGGTTGGTAGATCGAACGTAGCTACCGCCCCACAGATCAGAGGCATGTCTGGGCCTGCCATATATGCAGGCCTTCAGTCAACCCTCCTGCAGAGCCAGGGTAGACCCGGCTCTTTGCATTGATCGCATCAAGCTGTGTTTAAAGTTTGCTGCACTGATCTGTTCCTATTTCACTTTTTCCTGAGAAGAAAACAGGCTTTCATATATGCTTCCTGACATGCCTAGCATTATCAAAGTGGCTTTTAAACATAACTCCATTCAGATGGAAAATTTATGACATGATCATTCTTGATAAAAATCAAAGGATCAACCTTTGTTTTAGTCCATTGTTTCACTTCTGGAATGTTTAACCTTATCTCTGCTTCTGAATCAGGTACGTCTTAAACCATAATCAGCTTTATGGTAACTATAAGTAATGAGGTTTACCTTGGAAAAAAAAAAGTCAGTACTGCTTTTAGGTATATCTGCCTGAAGCTTCTGAGATGTGCTTGACTTCATTTAGTCCTTCTCTTGTTCTTAATCTCTTCCTCATTTATTTCTTCCCACAATTGGTGTTTTGATGTGAATTTATCTGTCGAGTCACACATTTTATTTACCGTTTTATTTTGTTGATTCTGCGCTTTGTGCATTTCAAATCCAGGCAGCTGAAGATCAAAGAAAGACCATAAAAGCTGGTGGCTATTAAAAATAAATGACTCTGAGATTAAATGCATTCTCCCTGACACAGATTCTCACTCTGTCCCTCTTTTCCCTTTCCTTATTTCTTCCTATTGCTCTTGTACCCTAAGTTGAGTCAACTCTTTAAAACACACTGAAGCCATTTGGTGTATCAAGTAGGTGACAGTTGAGAGGTATCTAGTTGGCTGGTTTGTAGCTTAGGAATTGGGATTGGTTTGTTTGGGAGTTTTCTGTCCATCCCATATCTCTTTTTGTTAAATCAAACAAAGAAGTAGGCACAGTTCATCTCCAGACAATGTCTAAAGTACAGAGGATAAAAAGGCATTACAATTTAGTACTTAACCTACATATTACTCTGGCATCACAGCCATCCAGTTCTGCAGATAACATTTCCATCCTCAGATTAACTATATACATATACCTTTTTCTATTTTTTTTCTCACTATCAATAGCTGAAGGCACTCAGAAAGCTTTCCACTTAGCAGGCCACATCAGAGACTGACGTGTGTGATCCAATGGACCATGGCTGCTATATTTTGCCTCTAAAGACAGTTTCCTGGGTTAGACAGGACTCAGGAGCCCCTGTGCTTATATGTGGAAAGCAGCGCAATTTCCGTGGGTCCAACTAAATGGTTGAGACCAAAACGAGGGCTTGGATTCCTCTTATATCTTGATTTCCTTACAACTGGCACTGTGACATTGAATTTACAGATTTGTTTTGTTTATCTTCCTGAAATGCTGACTACACTTGTAGTCGATGGGGCATCTGTGTCACCTTTTCTGACTCTCTATGCAAATCAATGCTTAATCATAGATGCCATTTAATATACTGCCCCGTCATTGGTTCTTCTCCAGTGGAAATAATTAGTTTGATTAAAGCCATTTGTTATAAGGCAGAGAGACTGAGTGGTAGTGAGCACAGGCCCATTTGAAGGAACTTGCCCTTGGGTTCAATTACTATAAGGGGCTGCTGAGTGCAGGGTATTTAATACTTTGTCAAATCTATTCTGTCTCTTAAAATGGCGGCCTCTTTAGCAGGATTGCCCGGAGGGCTATTGCTCAGGATCTGATGGAGACAGTACTCTCTATTAGAACTACAGAAGAGCCATTAGTGCATAAGAAATTATGAAAATACTTATCAATAAGTTTAAGTGTTTTATTTTTGTGTGATGTTTAATAAATAATGCATGATGATTAAATGTGCTAATGCTTAGACTATAGCAGAATGTTTGGGTTATCTTTACCTTTCCAACTGAAAGAATTTTGCAGTTATCAGCGTCTTCATCTTTCCAGTTTTGCTTGAAGTGCAGACACTTTATCATATCATATTTCTTTTTTTGGTCTTTAAGACTCATCAATTCCATGAGTTTATGTAAACATTACTTGAAGTCAGGTGGTATTTCGGAGGTGACACCATTCCCTATAGAGTCAGATCTATTTTGGAGGCCCAATTAAAAGGTGTTGAGTGACCGTGCAGTGCAGGTGGCTCATCAGTGCTGGCGCGTTTGACAGTGACAGGGCCATGTTGTAGACATGCTTTTAACTCTACGGCCCAGCTCTAATGGGGACCCTAATGATGTTCCATGTGTCTCGGGACTGGTGTGTTGTATGGAAGTTGGACACCAACCCCAGAGTGTTAGTGCTAGCAATTAACACCCAGCCCTCCTGAGTCCACTAGTGACAACACACCACCCACAGTCCTGACATGTCCTGCACAGGAAGCAATGTCACACCGACAGGAAGAAAGTGCTCTGCAGTATATTAGATGGGAGGTTCAGATGTTGAGTCCGTACACAGTTAGCGTAGACTGTGCAGTCCACAAGTTATTATCTCATAAATATCACTGCGCATCTGTCAATGACAGTGAATCAGGGAATGTGCATCTCCATTACATGCAGCTGTAGCTGTCAGGGGTAGGTGATGAAGAACCCAAGTGGGGTCTCCACTGAGATGTAATTGCAGAGTACTTGTTAGTAATTGTTGGATAGCAGACTAATGCTGACGGTGCTCATTGTGTGTGCGTGTGTGTGTGTGTGTGTGTGTGTGTGTGCGTGTGTGAAATAGCTGCATGATTGTTGGCTCTGGAAAAGGGTCAAACTGTTAGGAGATCCAAAAAGACATGCAAACAGCTGTATGATTTTATTAATGGAACTACAATCCCACAATATCACAATACTTTTCACAGCATTACATTATGGTGGGAAACTCAGCAGGTTGACCTTGATTTATTTCTTCCTCTTCATTTCTCTTATTTTGTCCCCAACATTTCAGACTAATTTTTCTACTAGCTACAACACACTCTCCCTTTTCTTTTTGGAGCAGCCAATTTTTTTTAGTTACTCCAATCAAATATACAACAATCATGGCTGCCTCTTAGCTTATATATATGGAAGAAGGTAGTTAGCAAGTGTGCATCTGGCCTGACATAGCATGAACACCTGGTTGAAACGATTGAAGCGGGTGACTTCATGTGTCTCAGAGGAAATGCATATTAACCCTCACGCTCTCTGTTTGCTAGAAAAGCAGAGCTAGTTACGTCCATTGTTACCACCTGTAAAATATCCACTGGTTGCTCCAGAATCTTTAGAAACACAAATAAATGGAACCACCAACAACTAAGTCAGCAGGAGGTATTTTTACTTGCCTGTCTGTTTAGAAAGTCCTCCGTTGTGCTCTAGCATCAAGCACTTTAGTTTAGGCGTGTGATTTGGGACCATGGCACTGAAAGCAACACTGAAGAAGGGTGCTGTATTTAAGTGAACTAGCAGTGTTTCTTACCAGAAATTGTGAGACTCTGGCAGGTAGATCCCTGACCATCTAGGGGACCCAAGGGCATGCTCCACTAGAAGAACATTTTGTACCATTTAAAGTCGAATCGATTTAGTGCACTTTGCGAGCAAATTAAGAGGATAGGTCTATGAAGAACTGTGTGCTCTGGTAAACAGTTTTGTGCTTTAGTAGTAATTTAAACATAAACACATTGGTTGCATGGAAATGAATGATAGATATAGTTATATAGGTGGCATAGATATGAGCACCCACAAATCATGCTAAATGAGACAGAGTTTAGTGTGGTACACTAATGGCCAAGACATAGCATGCAATTGAGACGTTAAAGAAATGGTTAGCTATGGTGAATGTTTATTTTTTTTTATATATATATATAAATTAATGAAACATACTGCATGAGGCAGACGTTATTGATCAATTACCTATTGTCAAACGTGAAATTGGACAGTTCATTTTTATAGGTTTTAAGGAAAATGGTTCTAATTCCGTTTCGTAGTTGAATTCTTCTTCACTTGGCCTGTGGATGGAAACCCTCAGGCAGCCAGCCAGGTCTACTCCTTGTAGCCTGTTACGAAGGTCTGATTAAACTTGAAAAATGAAGGTAACTACAATTAGCTGAATGAATGAAATTAATCAGTGCATTTGTAGCACACTGTAGATAAGAAGAATATGCAGTTTATTATAAGATGGCTGCTGCTCCTGAGTCTTTGTGACTACAACCATAAACAAGACATCCTTAGAAAGCTGACAATTACAAGCTTGCTTTTATAGACACTGATGTACAATGTTATAAATAGCTAGAATTAGCTTTAAGCTAGGTATGACAATTTATGAGATTAATAGTTTTATGATCAAGACTCACTTTAAAACAAGTATTTTTATTCAAATAAATTCTAATCTTGAGATCTAACGTGAATTTTTATCATATAATGATAATACATAAAATAGTCATTCATATACTCATATAAGCAGTCTTTGTTCTTGTAAAAATATCACATGAAAAACATACAAACCGTATATCATTGTGTATTTTTGTTTCATTGCAATATGATTGAAGCATTTGCAGTGAATCATTTGTGTCGTAGTCATCTATACCAGTATCTAGACAATGGGAGAACATTGCGCGGCACTTTGTACCAGTCAGTTAGCATAATTTAGTGAAAATTGTATGGAACTGATGATTCTGTCTATATATCTATATCAAAAATGATCAGTTTGATATCAGTTGGCTGACCAGGGATGTGAGGCTGACTTGGAGTGAGAGATGCTTTGTTGAGTCAGTGGTGTAAGACAGGTCTTTTCATTTAGTATGAGAAGTGTACAAATATTTGATGAAGATTTGACTGACGATAAAACATCGATGGGCAAATTGTCTTGCGGATTGTGTTGATAATTAATAAGAAACATAGATCGGCTTCCACCAAAATCACTGAGTATACCATTACATTTCTTGAACTCCGTATAGCTCATAGGCAATTATATATTTTATTTTATTCAATTTCTATCACTGCTTGATTACATTTTTACTAAAGTCAATCACTCTCAGCTGGAAATCATCAGCTGCTATGCTGAGACATAAACCAAGCTGTGAGTCATCAATTTCGTATCATTATTTTCCTATCTTATGTATAGAATTTTGATTCCTGCTAATAAATGCTCTATGCGTGGCGACAGAAAGAGAGAAAAGCAGAAATGGAGCAGAGCAGCACAAAAATATAAAGGGGGTGTTAGCACGGCAGTAACAACTGTCTATGATCAAGGCCTTATATATACCTCAAAGCCACATTACAGGTAGACGTTAGATCCTCACTGCTGCCTCCAAAGCAAAGAAAAGTGCTCTCTTTAGAACAGCCTCCTTGCTTCTCTGGGGAAAAAAAACAACAGCAATAACTCTGTGATCCAGACTGATGATAGTCATTTCCTATGTAGAAGTCTGTCACTTTGAAATGTTTATCAGGTGATGCCCACAAACTCCAGAGGATGTAGCCCAAGAGAACATTCATGGGTTTATCTGCCCTTTTCTTATAATGTGATTGCATTACTGCCCTGTGCAGGGCTTTACTGCTTTTCTTCTCCTCTAACCGCTCTCTCATGCATTTACTTTTAGCTTTGCATGAACGACATGTTGCATCATTCACATTGTCACTCTGTTAATGACATTATGTTTTGCTCTATTTTGCCTTTTCAGCATCCATCCGATTCCAGATCCATGATGCCACAGGCAGTTATTAGTTGCTTGAGGGCTGAATTTTTTCCCCTGCACTTGTTTCAGTGATGGATATAGATGTTATACTTACATTCTGTGTACCGTATGTTCCCAATAGTTTGCTTTGCCATAAATGCAACATCTGATTTAAAAGTGCAATGTTTTCAAGGACACATTTCCTCAGTTCTCAGCATTCCATGGGGCCAGCTGGGCTTTTAGGCCTTTGTTAAGTGTACAGTGCAGCTAACAAATGGAACAAATTGAACACGGACATTATCGGGCATTATCAATCAGCAGCAGGACCTCAGGGGTTCCAGGTGGCTTGAGGGTTCTACTGATCTCTGACTAGAAGCCAGCTCCTCCCCCCGCTGGAGCAGGTGGTATTTTACTCTATCCGATTGGCCAGTCTGCCTACCTCTCACCGTCTCTCCAAATGGCTCTTTAATGAGTCTGATGAAGCATAATGATGGGCAATTTCCACCCCTGGGGCCTACAATGAGCTTTACCCAGGCTTCAAGGCTAAGCTGCGGTGGCATATTACCTCAGTGTGTGTTCCGGCTCCAGAGAAAGATACCATTGCAGGCGAGCATGACTAAAAGGCAGCACTGCCATGGCTGGAAATTATGAGTCAAATGTATTTTAAAATATGTTTATTCAGATTCTGTTCAAGCATTCAAGTCACATTTTACTAATTAGATCCTTTTATAAAGTTTTGTTGCTTATTGGATACGAGGCATTTTTAAAATGATTTTTAAGCCTGATTTAATAATCAATAAACTTTCATTAAAATTCAGAAAGACACAAAAAAAAGGGAGATTGAGAGAGAGAGAGAGAGAGAGAGAGAGAGAGAGAGAATGGGTAGACCAGTTTCTGACTTTTTACATGGCTGCTTTTAGCCACTTCAATCTGTTTGAGGGATTTATTGTAAGAGCACCTGACAGTATTTGTGCTTGTCTAAGAGGGAATATACGGGTCAGATAATCCTGATAAACCAGTCAACATTGTCTGTTTAAAAAAAGAGTCACAAGCAGGATGAGTAACGTGTGACAAAATCCCATTCTGCACAGCTGGCTTACTGCTCATTCATACAGATGTGATGATTACCAACAGACATATTCCACCTATAATACACATCCACATGCACTAATAATGAATTCATGAGATAATTGTAACACCTAATTTTATCACTCTGAAACCTAACATTATTCCACCTCTTAATCAAATTGTTGAACTTTGGTACAAAAATCTACCAGCAGCTTTTCTCCCCTCCTCCTCCTCCTTTCTCTATCCCATCTGCCTACTCCAGTCAAAACTGCTGTGACAAGTCTCAGGTGGAGAGATGCTTTTCCTGGGAGTCCTCGTTGGTGTTTACTCAATTACAGCAAAGGTTCAGTGCCACTCTTTTCATTTGCCATCATCAGCCACTACTTGCACTTATCTTTATGGCTCCTCCAGGCTCCCCAGACCTTTATCGAACTGTCTCCACCAGCATCTTCCAGTACTTCATCTCTTCTGACTTCTGCAGTAGAGTTAACAGTCACCATGATCCACATCAGACTGCCATACAGCAGGGAGCTGTGACATAAAAGTGCAGTGAAACTCAAAATCATAGCGAATAATAACTGAGAATGTCATGAAAACTGAGACAAGAATAGACTGAGGTAGAAAGATTAAAAAAAATAAGAGCAGATGTAGGTATGTAAATTGTCTGAATGGAAATTCATTCAATTAAACCACCAGTATGTATATATATGCCACCTTTTTTTTTTTTTTTTTTAATTGAGATTTATTGACAGTTGTTCTTGTCAACATTAACAAAATGTTAACTTTTAAGTGAAAAGTTAAAGCACATAAATATTTGCATTTAACATTTATATTTAATTGCATTTATAAATGCATAAATGTAATGTTTACATTTCGTGTTTAGATTTCTATTTAACATTTACGTTTAATATTTACTCACATTATTTAAAAAGCATTACATTTGAGGAACATTATGTTGAGGAAAAACATGCAATGTTTTAAAAAAATAAATGATTTAAAATGATTTAAAAAAATATATATATATAATAATAGATTACAATTGTCCTAATTGTTCAAATGTCAGAAAGAAAGTATTAAACTCCACAAAGATTCACACATTGCTAGATTCTGTTCCCAGGTTCACCATCTGTTACTGTTAAGCTGAATATTAGGAGAATGAATTGAGATTGATTTACAGTCGTTGCGTTCAAGAGGATACGAGGGATAATGTCTTTTAAAGGGAGAATTTAACTCATACAAATTTTATTAACACACTTACAAAGCAATGTTGCAGAGAGATTGCCTGTGGCAAAGGCACGGCTAAAATAAAACCACGTGTCAGATTGGTGTTCTGGTTATTTCTAATGTAGGATCGCAAAGCAACCTTTAGACGATCCGTAGGCGAGTGTGATCTCCTCTGGCTCGACTTCTCTCAGAACTGCAGAAAGGAGATTAAAAGAACAGCAGGATCGGGCATTGCCCCTGTGGCGTACGAGATACGGTCACATTCTTTTGTAAATTATACTTATACTTTATAGTTCTTTTTAAAGAAGAAGTAGATTGTGTTGTTAGAATGGATATATTGGAAAATTCAAGTCAAAATCAGCTAAAATTTAGAGGCATATTTCTGGAGGTTCCACACATCATCATGGAAAGAAAGGAGGTGAAGCTTTTTTTAAAGTACTTTTATAGCTACTGCAAGTACATAACACAAGTATACATCTCCCAAAAATACAGCAAAAGGTCTTCACCAGCCTTTGTTCAGTCTCTACTGTTTCACCCTCACAGGATGTACCGGAAATCTCATCACTCTTACGCTGATTCCCCTGCAGTCTGAACTTATCTCTTATCTCCCTGTTTTAACCTACTCAATGGTATAAAACCAGCGCTACCCAGCATGGCAAATGTTTTCTCTTTTTCATTTTGCTTGTGCAAGTTTGCTTTTTGTTTAACAGTATGCAAAACAGCCACTTTCTACTTCATTAGATGGCCAGATCTCTGCAAGTTAGGAAGCTTAACGAATTTAGTCAGGGAGCAAATTCAGGTTCAGATCACTCTGCTCACTGCACATATGCACGAAGCCAGACTCAAAGGCTCTGCATTGCCTTTTACCCACAGCAGAATCTACACAGAACACACTACACTGCACAAGGACAAGCTCTTCTGAAGGCATCTGTGTTCATTCAGTGCTCACAATCAAACGCTTCAAAGGCCTCAGCCGCAGTTGTGGTTGTACATTTTCCTAAGCTCAGTGTGAACATGCACATGGACACAAGTTTTATAGTGCATGTTAGAGTGCATGTCCACACACACACGCACACACACGCACACACATGTGCTCTTTATTTTAAATTATGCACACACACAAAAGTCTACTTTAATTGGGATTAGATTTAGAGGTTTTTTACTAGGATTAAATTTATTGTTGACAGTTAATTTGTGCTGAATTTGAACCTGAACTATTTGGAACTGAGGCTTCAGAAACCAATTAATTGATTATTGTTCTTTACAGTAATTGAGGTTTTATCATTTTGTTTCTTTTAAAGATTCAAGAGGATTATTGTCATGTGCACAGTGAAAACACAATGGTTTAGACCATACAATGAAATTCTTACTTTGCACTTCTCTCTTGGTTGGTCATTTTATATTCAAATTCAAATTCTAAACTTGACCGATGAGTGATTTAATGAAACTGACACTTTTATAAGACAAACTTTTAACTTTTGTAAACATTTCCTCTACAGGTCTGTGTCTGATAGATACAATTCTAGAAGTGATAAATTATTTTTCAGCCTAGGTGAAACTCTCGCCTGTGCTTGCGTAGTACTTCTTATCAGGTGTTAGTATTTGATTACACGGGTGTTTCGTTTATGCCGGCAATCAAATACTATAATCATATGGCAGTAATGATATATCGCATTGTTTCACTCGATAAGAGGCAGGGTTGATACCAGGATAGTCGATATTTCTTACATTTTTACGTACTTGCTCATTCAACAGACTGCAAAATAAAGTAGGCTATTCATTACAAACTAACACTTTTATCACTCGAGGTGTAATAAACATAGAAACTTAATCAAGCCCACACTTCTCCTCTGAGCAGTAGATCTTATTCCTTATCGCAAATCAGGCAGGGCTATAGGTATTAAAAAAATGTATGCCATGTTCTTTTCACAGGACAATATTCTAGCAAAAAAGCAAGTAGGAGCTAAGATTCCTCTGATTCTTTAATGTTTGGTTTTTAGGGGCACTTTGGCTTCCTGGTGAGTTATGATGTCGATAGGTAGTGAATCATGGACCGGAAGATTACATTACAGTGTACTGAAACGTTCTAGCATGTTTACACCTGCAGCCAGACATTTGCATTTGGTTTACATTTATAGACAGACATATAGCTAATATGATATATGTACACAGACAGAGATTCATTTCTAAAGCAAACCTATTCAGGTTGCCTTTCCTCTCTGATTCATTCCAGGCTAAAGAAATCACTGAGGACGTTCATATTCAATTGCGAAGAAAGCCAAATTAACAAAACACACCTAGTGCTACCAAGGACCGTGTCATCATAAAAACTCCTCATGCTTCAGACGTGTCTTCCATTCTGTCATGCTAATAGTTTAGTCGTGTTTAATTTTGTTATGTTTTAGGTAATATTTTGTTTTATACTGCTAATTATCTAATGGATAAATACTGTTATTAAGTTTCGGTTGTTGTAATTTAATGTTTCAATCATGCTGAATGTTGTACTCAATTGAAAATGGAAAACTACGGCACATATTGAGCCATTGTGTATTGTTATAGTGCTGTAAAATTACTATCTGGGTGTCTTGCCATTATTCCCTGCTGAATGTCCACAGGAAAAACCAGCAGATTAGCTTGTGGGTGGGAGCAGACGGTCAGATATGAATCTCTTGATAAAAGAGAGATACATTTTAGTCCATTAAAACTCAAACTGCAATGGACACATACGAGGTGCCTCAGCTCCGCAGTTGTACTTCCACTGTATCTAAATGTAATAGTCTAGTTGATTTTATTTTCAATGAACATTAGCCTTCTTTTCACTTAAATTAGCTACATTAAAAATCTTTCGCTTAGGATTTCTTGAAGCAAATTGCTTAGTTATTGTTAAACAGTCTACACAACTGAAGAGATTTTCGTATAAATTATTGTTATGTACCCAAAATAATCATTCTAAAAATTCTTGTGGGTTAAGACCGAACACTACTAACAATTAAAATTGTGCATTCGTTCTGATTGTGAGGGATTGCACGGACAATGCTCTTTTAATTACTAGAGAGGAGAATGTTGCAGTGCATGCCTTTTTCTCTTAATTGCTTTTTCCCTTGGCTTGGCTGTAATTGGGCCTCCATTGTGTCTATTGATTTAGTTTGATGTGCTTTAATCTGGAAGAAGTTATACTGTATATTTATCTGGTAATGGGGTCTGGGGGCAGGACGGTCCAACAAGGTATCCCTTGCTTTTGAAATGGTCGAGAGTCTGAATTCAGATCTGCTCATTTAAATATCTTACTTCTTCCTATTCTTCTTTTCACTGGGGCTGTAGACTTGACACCTGATTACCATACTCTTATTTGCGTCTTCTCGCTGCCTCAGAGTTAAAAGCCCACAATCGAATGACTTTGTCTACTGTAGCTTTAAGATTTCCTTTCACTGGTGCTACAATGTAGAGTCCATGTCTGACTCATGTGTACAAAGCGAGGTACATGAAGACATAGTTTGCCAGGGTTGATGTGGACTGCACAAACGACCTGCACAGAACCCTGACCTCAAAGCCCATTGAAGCATCTTTGAGATTAATTGGAACACCACGCTTCAGGTCTTTTCACCTGACATCAATGCCTGATCTCACTAATACTCTTCATGATGTTCCTTACTTGTTTAGGTGATTGAAAACAATGTACACAGAAAAGACTGTAACTAGAAGTTAGATGAAAGTTGTCTGGTTTTAGGTTGTGTATCCATCTCACCTGAGAGACATTTCAGCTTAACAGTGATTGAGTTACCTTTCTTTCTTTCTTTCTTTCTTTCTTTCTTTCTTTCTTTCTTTCTTTCTTTCTTTCTTTCTTTCTTTCTTTGTGTTTTAGGAAACTTCACCCTGGCAGAGTTAGGAATCTGCGAGTCCACTGCCCACCAGAACACCTACTGCCCCAATCTTGGGCTACTGCACGGCTATACTCTGAGCCCAGGCTCAGATGCTGACTCAGATCCTGAAGGCCCCATCTCTCCAGAAAGAGCCATGCAGCTGTGGAGCACCCGCAACGTCAAGTCCCGCCACAGCTCCGGTCAGTCCAGTCACGAGAACTCGGCCCTGACCCTCACTGATTCTGAAAACGAGAACAAGTCTGATGACGAGTCAGGTAGGTGGGTGTGAATGAGGTTAGGAGTAACCGAGCAACCTAGACAAGGTAGAGAAAAGTCATTGAGGCTCTCCTAGAGTGATGTTCAGAAACCATTACAGAACAAAACTATGTAGATATAAAAAAAAAGGCAAGGATTTAATTTTTTTTTTTGTCCAAGGATTCAAGGATTTTTGGTTTTAATTTGCATTCTTTAGGTTTGTAGTTTACTGCTTGTCACATGTGAAGTAAAGTAAGGTGTCTTGAGAGCACACTTTATTGCAACAGCACATTTTATTACAATTTTTGTTGACTAAATTTAGAGGATGATGAGAGTAGGTAAAGGTGTTTTTACACACAAGTTAAGACAGAACCTCCCTCTGGATCTGGCTGGATCTTCTTAACATAGATACATTCCGTCCCACATAGATACCCTAAAGATTTCTACTTCCCAAAAACAGTTCAAGTGTGCTCAAGTCTTGTCTTACCTTCAGAGGTCAGTCTCACATGGATACTGTAGATTTGTTCCCAAAAACCGCCGCTTTATTCATTAATAATCCTCCGCTCTCATCCCACGGCTCTTATTTACAATTCATTACCGAATTAACCAAATTAAATTACCGAATTTAATACCGAACATCCTTTCAACATGCTTTGTAATGTTTAACTTTATGCAGTTGTAGAAATATTGAGTAAGGCAGAAGAGGTTCACTTTTGAGAGCTTGGTTCTTCACCTTGCTTCAAGTGCTTTCAGTGTTTTTTTGTTTGTTTTTTGTTTTTTCTTGCAACAACTTTTACATGTCACTTGCTTATTAAAGAGCTACATCTGAGCAGTGATTTCTGTAAAGCTGCTGTGTGAAAAGGTCTGCTGTTGAATGTGCTATACAAATAGAGTTCAATCAAACTGAATTGAATTTGCCCAAATAATAAGCACCACTTGCGCAAATTTAATTTGATCTTCGTCCACTGTGAAGACAACTGGATGTTTACATGTTGACAGTAAAAGTGACTTTATCACCTCTTCATCTTTGCCTCTTCATTTAGCAAAACAGAACATCTGGATATTTGCATTCACACCCATATGTGCTTTATGAGTATGCTGTTATATGCTGGAGATTTCATCTCCCTTTGCTCTTATAATAACCTTCAATCTTCTGGGAAGGTTTTCCACTAAAGTTTGGAAAGTGGCTGTGGGGTATTTGCTCATTCAGCTACAAAAGCATTAGTGAGGTCAGGCAATGACATGAGACAAGAAGACCTGGATGCACATACCTAAGGTGTCCAGTGGAGTTGAAGTCTGGGCTTTGTGCTTGGTTCCAGCGAAGGGAGATTGTAATGCTATAGCCGGCAAAGGCATCTATACAATTTTGTTATTTCGGTTTGGGGAAATATTTTGGCGAAGACATCACATATGGGTGAGGTGTCCAGAAATTTTGATAATTTAGTGCGGATTGTACTAGATTTATATATTTAATAAAAATAAAATTTAATAAAATTTGGTCTTGTTGGTGCCAGTCGGCCATGAAAAAGAATAGTTTTCATTGATAATGCAGTGCAAAATGACTGGTGGCTTGCCTGACAGGATGCTCTTATTAACTGACTGAGAACGGGACTATTTTTAGTTGTTATTTACTCTGTTTATCTGTTTCAATTGGATTCATGGCTGCAGTTTATATTTTCTCTCTAGTGTTTCCCCTGGCAGTTCTTGTGCATCACTTACAACGATCGCATGTTTCCGTGTTAATTCGGTGCCACCCTAAACCCTTGCATGGCTTGCAGGAGGTGTCAAATGAGGTTAATGAAAAGACAAAAAAACTCAGTCTAATTAGCAAGATTCACACAAAAATGTAGCAGTTCCGTCAGCTGTGAACTCCAACATCAGAAAAAAAGCCCCTCAATTTATCAAACTCCTCAACAGCTATTGAATGTATAAAAAAACACCTTGGAAGAAAAGTCACTTTCATCTCACTAGCTGATAATTGCATCTCGGCTAATTGCCATGCTAATCTCTTATGCATGGTTTATAGTATGGTTCTTTTTTCCTAGCTCAGGATTATGCAAGGACATGGAATGTATCAGTCACCACAATGCCCTGTCTTTACTGAGGCTATTCATATTCTAGATTATTTATCGAAACAGATTTTATTATTTGGCAATATGTGTGTTACTAATAGCTTGTGATCACTGAAGACAAATTCTCTAAAACGATATGCTGAATATGAAAATACAGTTTATTTGTCCTGACAAGTGGAGAGAAAATACAGTATAAGAGAGTACCAAGAGAGTGAACCTGCCTCTTCCGCTCCTTTTTTGCATGAAGACGCTTTAAGATTTATATCACCCTCTCATTGTCTCTTTGTCTGTTTATAGAAATGCAAAAACTGTCTTTCTCTCACTCTGTCATCTCCTACTATCGCCTCGATACGGATGCGTCGGCACTGCCAGTCAATATGATTGACGACTGTCGCTCACAGTGGTTTTAGGATGTGGTTGCATGAATGGGGTCAAGCAAAAATTTCCATTCGTTATCTCCCTTTTGCCTGCTTTCATAAACATTAAATGACTATAAGCTTATCATCATTTTTAGAAAATAAATACATATATAAAAATGTATATTGAGATCACATGACATACACAGGACTTACAGGAAGTAGTTACATGACTAATTAATATAGACGTCTTACAGCATACTCGCTCAGACATTACATTTGTGGTTCCCATGTAGAACATGACCTCGAGTATCTTTCCACAACAAATGTGATGTACTTCCCAAAAGCATGCATGTAGATGGACTGGCTATGTCAATTTGTCCCTAGGTGTGAATAATCGTGTGAGTGTGTCTACATGGTATCCTGCTACGCACTGGCGTCGATCCCATTTAGGGTGTATTCCTGGCTCGTACCCAGCGTTCCTGAGATCCACTGTGACCAGGACAAAGCAATTAATTTGGCAAACAATGGTGATTTTTCCCCCACTTGGTTGGAAGTTGCAGGTTGTAAGTTACCCAGGTGTCTCCTCATGTTTTGATGGAGCAGCAACTCAACTTTGAGAATCTCCCAGATTTCAGGGACCGTTTAAGACAATAAGGTGAGAACCCACAGTTGTCTTGGAACCTCACCTTATTGTCTTAAACCCACAGTTTAAAACAATAAGGTGAGAATAGTGTCATAAACCGATCAACACACAGGCACAATCACCTAAAACTGTTTAATTATAGTAACTGTTAATTATAGCAGCATTCCATAGTAACTATGTATTTAAAATGACTTTTAAAACTGTGCATGCGAAGGGTGAAGCCAACGCTCTGATTAATGTTTATTTATTTATTTATTTACTCAATATAACTGATCTATTGTATATTTTTTTTTTTGTCTATTATTGAAGTATATTTTGCAGATTGTATTATCTGCAGAGACTAGAGAGAAGACAGGGCAGTGAGGAGGTTGGTAATGAGACCTCATGTCTGGCTGATTGTCTAATTAACCAGCATGTATACTGGTTCTCTTGGCCTTTGCTTCTGAGCTGCCTGCTCCTGAGTGATTGATTAAGGCCAACTATTCCACTCAAAGAAATGACTAAGATGTCCTCACCTCACAAGGGCACGGAAGCCGGCGTCGCCGACACCGCTGCTCCTTTTGTGCTTCCTCTCCGCCTCAAACTGCGTGCTTTCTGTTTAAAGCTTCAACAATGTTCCAGTACCCTGTGTTGCACTTTAATGAGTCGAAGCCATCACGTTTGCAAGGATTTTATTGGACACAAGTACATGCATCAAAACAGTTGGGGTCTGACAGGACTTTTAAAACAAGCTCTCTGCCAGCACGTCTGCTGCGTTTTAGTTTAGCATCTTATTTGTGGCTTATGTTGAGGTGTAGTCACTCCCTCAGGCCCATTGCAGACCACATAGGAATGTGTGTGTCATTGACACACTCTGTCACACATGTTTGTTTGCATAGGTGTACACAAACAAGAGATAAGAAATTCATCATTCAATTGCAATCCCACATGACTGGCGACGGACGGCGTTGACCGATCAGCATTGCACATCACGTTTAGCAAACAAAGAGGCCCAAGCGCCTCATGCTGAGAGGAGAGTGGGGAGATTTTGCCTGCTGGATTATTCGTATTCTCTGTCCCTGATCTGTGTCACTAAGCATTTAAAAAGCTTTGGATGGAATTCATAAAAAAAGGCCGTTTTTTTTTATTTCATTTTTTTCAATTATTTTATAGGACTAGTGAGATAATTATGTTTTTTTATTGTTATTATTATTATTATTATTATTATTATTATTAGTTTTTTGTCAGTTAATATTGTGTAGACACAGAGAGATCACTCTGTGTGTCTGGGTTTGTGCGTGATTTGTAACATGTGCATAGTGAGCTAGAAGAATTACATAGCCATGCGACTTTGTGGAAATCTGTACTGCTAAACTTGCAACAAGCAAACATAATAAATCAGTTACAGTCATGTACCAGGAGTCGGTGGAAAACATTTGGATAACCATAAATCATGCTTTGTGTAATTTCAGCTTGCATTGATGAGGTAGATACATTAAATCAACAAGATTTAATACAGTCAATTATGTTGCTTAAGGAAGATGAATGAATAAGTCTCATTAAATAAGTGAAGTCAGGTCTGTGTAAAGCTACACATGGAGGAGAAAAGGGACTTATTGATGGTTTGGTAGGGTGCAAGTTGCTAGTTTGTTTTACTTTGTTTGAGATATTATGTAGGAGTGTGTTGTGTAAACCCTTAATAAGGATTTGAGGTGTATCTCTGCGGAGTGTATTTTTTTCTTTTTCTTTTCCTGTCAGCTCTGATTGACGGTGTCACCCTTCCCCTCCTTGGAGTATTCATTAAAGGTACTGTGTGTTACATTTCTCACCCACATACTGCTCACACACTGAGAGACAACACACCTTCCACCTTTCATTAATGTATCTCCATTCAAGTGTAATCCAGAACATGTTGAAGTTTCACAGGTTCTGCTATGATGCTTTATGATTATATTTTATTTACGAAGCAAACTGGCTCTTCACATTCTGCAATTAATGTGAACAACCTTCAGCAACCTTCACACTTTCTCTTATTCACATAACGAGTCCTGACAGCATGAGTCAATGCCATGCACCTATTTAGCCATCAATAATCTAGAGACGAGGTGGCACTTTTCCCCAGCATTCAGGCGTTTACTCATGACCTCCTCTCTCCTCTCCCGCCTGTGTCATTCTCTCAGAGTGAGAGGTTGTAGAGGGAAACAAAAAGCTGTTTTTTTTGAGTTTCACAAAGGTCATATTGACTTCCTCCACTAAAACCATGAAAGGGAAGAAAAGGGAACGGTTTGTGTAAGGAAGGCAGGAAGCTCTTTTCTATGGTACATGCAGCAAAGGACAGCCAGTGATAGGTTCTTTTTACGTAGTTAAACCTTTTCAGTCTTATGTCTACCTGCTCGATCATCGATATTAAAGCACATCAGTCACTGTTGTCTGAAAACAACATAAGATGCAGTGCTATTGATTATTAACTTGGATTGATGCTTCATTTATATAAAAATGGAGAAAAAATCGTGAAACAATTATACTTGTATTATATTTCAATGCACTCTAAGAAAACACTCCAATACATCCTATATGCAGCCTTTTCTATATGATGAATGTCATTGTCCTGTCACAAGCATGCAGAATATATATATATATAAATATATCGACGTTCTGTCATATGTCTTCTTCTGCACCAGTGTGTTTATGGTTTATGGCCAAAAGTGTTTGAACACCTAACCATCACAATCATGCACACTTGTTGAACATCCAGTTCTAGAGTCTGTGCCTACTTTACTGTGAAAGCAGCACTTCTGCCCTTGTCTGCGAAGGCTTTACACTAAAGTTTGGAATGTGGCAATGGAGCTCATTCAGCCACAAGAGCATTAGGTGTTGCTGTCAGGTGAAGAAGACTGACGTGCAGTTGGTGTTCAGAGCTTATCCAACCTTCCACTTCAACTTGTCTTCATGGACATCGCTTTGTGCCCAGGGACATTGTCATGCTGGAACATTTTGGGCCTCTTTAGTTCCAGTGAAGGGGAATTTATAATGTTACAGCATACAGTTTTCTACATTCAACATTTAAGTTTGGAGAAGGCCCGCAAATGCCCCTTTTCGTCTGTATGTTGTGATTTAACAACACCCATCTCTACCACCGCACTATTTAAGATTAATATGTAATTAGTAATTTTATCTCTTTTGAAACATATTGAACACTAAATGCAGCATGACACTTGCAATAAACCTAAATCGAAATCTCTAAAACAGTACACCTCATTTGTTTTTAAAAAGAAGTCAAATGATTACGTCAGCCTCAGTGAAACAGCACCGAGGTAGAGTTTGGCTTGGTTACATTGTGGTGGTGCAGAATGTAGCCTAGAGAGCACTGGAGTAAATATTTGATCTGTTGCAATGCAGTGAATGTTTGTGACAGAACATTGATAGTCATCGTATAGAAGATGATGCAGATTTTATTTTTCTCTGTTTTAGCACCGCTAATAATACAGAAGTAAAGCAATAAATAAAAGTGGAAGCTCTTTTTCATTATCCCTAAGTGTTCAGCAGATTTATGCTAGTTTATTGGATGTGCTTGTAAAACTGTCAATCTTGTCACCTTTCTCAACCAAAAAGAGAACACTTGTAAATTTTTGTGGCTGCGCCTGCTTCCCAAATCCAAATAACATTGATCTTGGGGAAAAAATGAACATGCATTTGATATAATAAGAGGCAGCTTGGTCATTGATTTAGGCATAAAATGTCCCTGGCTTTTACACTCTGAAGACTTCCATGCTCTCTCTCACTACCTCTTTGACTGTCCCACTGAGCTCTCCTTCCTGCTAAAAATCAGAACTGCTATAGCTGTTCATTAAAGCCAGCTTTAGTTAATGAAACAAGCTCGGTCCAAGTCAGGGGGGCCTTTAATGTGCACAGATCAATTGGATCCGGAATAAATCTTAAAGGAGCCTTCATTCTATCTCGTCTGAAGGGCCATGGGGGCAACTGTCTACTAACCCACTGCCATGGTAGAATAATCCGTCATTGTAAGAGTCCTGACTTGGATATCATGATGGATTAATTTTGCAATCACAGGGCAGCAGAGGTGGGGTTTTTTTTATTTTTTTTAGGAAACGTTTCTCCTGTCTCTCGGCTTTTAATTTTGCCTGCCTGTCTCTCTGTGTGTGGCTTCTCTGATTACCATTCACTAAAAGATCTCTTTTCTAAAAGAGAGTCCACTGTCAAACTGAGTCATGCCGAGTTAATCCATTGAAATTATAATAATGCACAAGCACGATCGTCTTACTCTCCTTGTGAAACTTTTGCAATGACATAAATATTAATGCAGATAATTAATGTTATGTCTTAACCTAATTGTATGCTTTGAACTTGTTGCCTCTTTTACTTTCTTAAACAAAGAAAGTCAAATTTTCCTTATGAGACCAGGTTCCTACAAAATTAAAAGTCAGACCTTATTATTTTTTACATTTTTTAGCATTTTTTATATCTCTTCATCCATTTTATGTACCGCTTATCCTACACAGAGTCATGGAGAGCATGGAATCTATCCATGGAGACTCAAAGCACAAAGTGGGAGACACCCTAGACAGGCCACCCACTCATCGTAGGGCACAATCGCATGGATTCTCACAAACCCATTCATCAGCCACGGACAAAATAAAGCTGCCAATCAGCAAAGATTGGAACAGGAAACTGGGTTACCAATAGGAACCCAGTATGAATGATTACAGCTCACGCTGTGTCCCATCTACATGTCTTATGGAAAAAATACACACTTTCCCAATCATACACACAGTGAGACTGCTGAGGGTTTGTGGTGAATTAGTTGTAAATGGCATGTTTATTTATTCATATCGGAAACCATTCACTGTATTAAGGCTCCAATGACACTGGTCATAGAAGACAAGTCTTTTAATGTTATGAATAAACCGATTCAAGAGCAGAATTTTTTTTGCACTACTTATAAAACGTACACCGAGAAAGCAAGTCATAGTTCATTTATCACACAATAGTGAAACAGAAGTATGCATCGTGTGAGAGCTGTGTGCTCGGCGACCAAACGTGATTACTTAGCGGAACATTTGATGGGTACGGTGTGCTGTTTAATAATACTTTCATCAGTACTAATTCTCACCTTTGATTTGTGACAAAAGACCGTGATTTAGCTTTAGCCAATGCTTCTCAGACACCCACTGCCCGTTGCTCGGAGTCAAAAGTAAATCTATTTCTTTAACACTCTGTTCCTGCCTGAAGTGTATGAACACAATGTTACTGTAATTACTGTGCGCATTTATATTACTAACTACAGTGATGCCAGCAAATTTCTACATAGAGGCGTAGTATATACGCTAAAGTTAATCTTATCTTCGGCATCAGTGAGCCATGGTCTTTGTTTAAATGTTAACAAAACACACCTAATGTTGATTGTCCACAAGCAAAACTTAAAAAAAAACAAAAAACTCAACCATTCTTTTAATGGTGATAATTACAGAACTCCTTGAATTTGCTCCAGCCTCAGTTCTCAATATTGACAATGAACTGCTTAATTATGTTATTAATTAAGCTGGTGATTCATAATGCTTATTGTGGGCTTCACATAACTAACTGATTCTACGAACGCTGGTTAATTCCGGTTTGGCAGATTATTTGGGTTTTGCGGTTTATTATTTAAAAAAAAAAAAAATTCTTGGATTAGAGATAAAGATCTAAGATTAAAATCAGTGCAGTTGTTAAAACAGCATTCCCTGTGTTATAAGAGGTTATTAAGAGGTTATTTCAAAACAGTCCTCCTAAGAGGCAGGTTTTTGTTTACTCTATCAGATTTTCACTGGGTCAACAGATACCATGTTCATATTAGATGTCATTGCTTTTGAATGACTTCACATGAATCAAAAGCTTGGCATGGCCTTGCGCACGATTCTCACAACATCTTTCGGATTTTTTTTTGCTCATTCCTCCGGATCTTTTGGAACTCTGTCAGGATTTTGAACCTTCTTGCTCTGTTGTGTTTTTTCACTTCAGTCCCCAATGTGTGTTTGTGGCCACTTCATTGCTTTCACTGTGATTTCTTTAAGCTATTTCCTTACAAATGGTGAAGGTATGCTTAGGACAGTTGTCCTGCTGGAAGACCTAGTAAACTTTCTGGCTGATTTCAATATTTTTGAAAGAAAAAGAAAAAAAAAACTCTTTCCCCCTAATGCCTCCAGACATCTATTTTCTGAAGTGCACCATTATTACTTTCATCAAAAGATCACCACAGATGCTGCCAACCCCATTCTTCACAGTTAGGATGGAAATCTTTGGATTAAAAGCCTTACTCCTTTACCTAAATATACAGTTCTGATTGATTATGGCAAAGCAATTCAGTTTTTATTTCTCACAGTTAAGTTTTTAATTTAATTACCATAAGAATTCTGATATTGTGAGTTAAAGCTGAAATAAACCTGTAGTCACTGAAAAAAAATCTGATGTTACTCAGTTCAATCACATGGAACCAAGGTACACAATTAAGTATGCAAATAAGTCCAATGAGCATTTTTTAATATTGTACCTATTGTTTTAAAATGACATCTGATGTGAACAAATGAGAGATACTAATTGTCTGGCAAAAAAAAGTATGTTGTGAAAGACAGCATGTTTTGAGAGATTAAATATCTTTAGCTTTTGGCCTCAACTGTAAACCGACCGCCCCTCTTACACTGGAGATATTCTTTGTGTACTTATTGCTACTAGACCTTTTAAGGCCACAACACAATTACTGCTGACCATTCATCAAGACATGTTACTTGTTTGTCCTTTTTTTTAAGGGAAGCTCAGCATACTTTTATTCCACAGCCCTAGGAAATGTTTGTGTGTGTATTATACTCTATGTGTACGTGTGATTTGAGTGTACGTGCGCACGTTATGGTCTGAAGCAGGGATCGTGTCATACATCTCATTGTTGCTTTACAAATAAAATTCATTTCGTTTACTAAATTCTAAATCAATTAATACAAATGTTAGCTGTTTAGTTGCTCGCATTAGAGCTAAAGATCAAATGAACAAACAAATGTTTAATAATCTCAGTAAAGATTTCCCGAACACAGTACCGTGTACCTCCTATAACATCCATGCTGTGAAGCCGCTCTTGATGGAATAGATACAGTACTGAAGAGTGATTAATATTACATCTGATCGTCAACTGTGATCAAATCCAAAACAGCGATTGTTTGGATTGTGTTTGTCGGCCTATTGAGGACCCCCTGAGGAGTGTATGTTGTTTGGAGTCAGGACCTAAACAAACTGATTAAGTTTGCCGGTGGTGCAGTGTGTTGTGCGAAGGGTTATGTAATGCTATTATAGAATTAATCCACCATGATGAATTATGTCAAAATATTACTCTGACAGGCCTGTAGCTTTATGCGCTATGCAGCCTGAACTCATTTGGAAGTTAAGAACTCTTCTTTTATTATATGCAGGCTAGCATAGACATTTTTGTACTTTTTCTTAGTCACATGCAGTATGTTCAAAATGGACACCAAAAGCTACTATTGTATTACAGGCGAAGACTTAAAGAAATATCCTCCTGCTGTTCTTTGTTGTTATTGTTGTTGTTGTTGTTGTTTGATCCTCCTGAGAGTCTGATCTGAGATCATACTCAGAGAGTGACTTTAGGATGGATGTACTTTTAACATTTTTGAGCTCGTAGCTTTAGTTGTGGTTTTACTGACTATCAGTTCTGACTATCTGCTGAAATGATATATTTTGGCAACCATGAAAAAAAGGTACAGAGGTATTAGACTGGAGGTTAGAATGAATGATAAAAGCACTGATGAATGTACCACAGACAATAGTACAATAGCTGACAGGACAAATATGAGCATAAATACTATTGCAATTTCAAATTCAATAAGGATGCAGAAGAGATAATGTTGGAGAAAACCTACTGGGCTGAACGTATTACATGCACAAAGCACTCTTTAATGGGTTTGCTTGGGCTGCTATAATTTAGTAGAGGATATTATTGATCGTGGCTGCCATTTCCTGCTTGAGTCTTGTCATAAAGAGCCAGTGGACTGGTGTGGTTCTGGCATCAGACCTGGTATTCATCATTATCCCTCTCAGGGCAACTGATAGTCTAGCTTCCTATATCACAGTCTAGGCAATCAGTCAGTCTGTGACTGTTTTATGGCAATTTACTTCTGTTCTGTGGTATAGATCATCAATTTGTAAATTAAAAAATAAAGAAATAAATCTGAATATTAACACCATTCTAAATATAAAGTGAGGTTTTTATACTGACATCCGGTTTAAGATTTGGTTTACTTTCATTTTCTATCTAACATCTCCCAGTGTAGAGAGCACGTAGGTGATTTAATAAGAGAATATGTCCCGAGCTGAGTAAAAACTGGCCCGGATTGCCCTGAAACTAGATTGGGGAGCAAGAATGAGATTAGTGTCTGTGCTCTTCAAACAGTTCTTAATATTCAGTACCAACAACTTTGACTGCTCTAGAAATCTACAGATTAGAGCCAACCAGCACAGTGAATTTTGTCTATAGGCATAGCAAAGTTAGCTAAGCCTTGTGATTGATACCACTTTGTACCCAGTGACTATAGAGTTGACTCTGCTGAAGCATTGCAGCTCATAGAGTAGTTTTAAAATGAGTAGTTTACCTATTAGACTATACATAGATTATTAGAAAAGCCATATTTTTCCTCCTCCATTGCCAGACGTGTTTTCACAAACCATTTCCATTGATCAGTTCTGATGGTCCGACCTGTTTATATTATTTTCCTCTTGCAGTGGCTTCAGTTATTTTTTGAGTTCTAAGATACAAGGTCATAAGGACTTTTGTTGCTTTAGCCTTCTAGTTGCTGCTTTATTTTAGTGGCCTTTTATGAAAAAGGTTCTCCCTATATACCATTGACCAAATGAGAAGAAAAAAAACTCCGAAGGTTATATACTGTACAACAATGTTCCACTGGTTGAAGAAAGCTCTACTTAAAAAAAAAAAAAAAAAAAAAGGTTAAAATAGATCATATGCCACAAATTTGTGGTAAACTTACCAATGAATCAGTGGTAAAGCAATTTCTATTTAGGAATAAATAAAGTATTTCAAAGTGTGTAGAGACACATTAAAGTAACCAGGTACCAAGTCCGGTTAAATTACTCATTCATTCATCTTCAGTAGGTGCATTTTCCTGGTTGGGGTCACAGTGGATGTGAAGCCAATCCCGGGATACGTTGGACATGAAGCCGGAATAAAGCCTACAAGGGACACCATGTACATACAACTCATTTACACCTTGGGGCAACAGCGAAGGAATTGGAGATAGGCTTGATTGCAAAAGGTCAAGAAATCCAAATAGACATTAAAAAATAATAATAGTGTTACAAAACAGGTTTGGTTCATTTATTTAAGGCCAAAACCAGAATAAAACCAAAGAGCAGATACCGTAAACAAAATACAAATGCTTGGAATTGAGGTAGAATCAGAAAGAGATTTTGCATTTAGTGTGTTTGCTTGATTCCAGTGTGTAATCAGTGTTCAGGTAAATGTGAAGGTGATTTTGGATGTGGGTGATGGGAAAATTGTGTCTGGGTCTGCCATGTTGTGGTACTCTGGTCGATTCTGGAAATCAGCGTTCATGGTTGAATCCGGCGCTGTCACGACATTAGCACAGCCAATCCATGTACAGGCATGTTTTTGAAACGTGGGAGGAAAGCAGAGGACGCAGTGAGACACAGGGAGAGAATGCAAAACTCCACACAGACATTAAACCCAGCACAAAATTGACAACAGTGCTACCTACCACAGCTCTTTTTGTAGTTCGGTGTTTTAATTCCACGTCTTTTTTTAATTGTTCATACCTTGTAATGTTATAGTTGCCTCAAGTGAAGACCTCTTTAATCTTGAAATGGAGCCTTACAGCACCCTGTTCAAACTGCAAAACAACTATTTCATTACTATATTTTGTTAGATTATGCTATGTTTGGTTACGTTACATTTGTGCAGTTGTTCTCTAGAAAAACACTGGAATTACAATAAATAAATAAATAAATAAATAAATAAATAAATAAATAAAAGGTGCTATGTTTGTAGAAAGACTAAGTCCACACAAGGTCACAACATCAGAATCAAGCTGAGAGAAAGATAGAGAGAGATAGAGATTATAGAGGGAGAGCAACAGAGGACTGTTCTTATAGGAAAAAATAACAGCATGGGTTCTTCTCCCCCTGCTGCTTGAGCATACACAAATGCCTCGAGACACTAAATGCCTGCTTACTTAAGCGCTATTTAGAAATCGTGACTCCAGTACACATACTGTTTCTTGTATTAATTTTTTGAAGGTTCTCTGTTATAGGTATTCATAGCATCCGTAAGTGACCTTGAGGGGACTGAGCCGCATTTGCTCATCAATGCAGGTTTCATTAACTTTCTATTAGACGGGCAAGATAACAAGCCATCAGCACCACGACAATATGAGCTCCTCTATCCTAGAAAAGCCCAGGGTGACAGCAATACCAGGCTAACAGGACCACAGCTGAACATTCTCTCGGTCTCATAGAATCACCCCACCCGTTATAGAGTGCAATTATGACTACACAAGCAATACAGGCCTCCGGAAGCTTTAGCAGCATAAGTGAGGGTGCTTTGCATTGTGGCTCTTTTATGGCTGCCTCCTTGGGAGCAGTAACAGTAGTAAAATATTACCCAACATTTATCCAAAACATGCTGACTGCAACAGCACCCGGCTAATTGAGAATTTACTGGGCAATAATGACTTATCATACTCTGCTTACAGCAGCACTGATGCAGCCAGCCTCATTTCGCAAGCAGTAGTTTGGCCTTAATGAAGTCTGTAAATGTCAGAGAATGGCAGACAGAGTGTGCATCAGGATTTAGTCGTGTAAGGCTATATTGGACTTTTTAGATTCATGTCCTCGTGATGGGTGGAGCACAGGCGAAGGTAGCTGATTTGTATGTCTCATTTTGTTATGCCGAGGTCAAAGGAACTTTTGTAACCAGTCTTTGATATCAGAGTTATGGTTATGTATGGTTTTTGAATTGGTGGGTGTTGCTATACTGCTGGGTTTCTGCCTGGAGAAACATTTCCTACTAAGAAATTACCTACTCTTGAGTTACCAGACTTCATAATGTTTTGTGGCTTTTGGAATCCGCATCATTTTACCGAAGGTTGTATTAATTCATATTTAGACCTAACTAAAAGAAAAGAAAAAGTCCTCTAGAACATAGGAAAGTATACATTTCTGGTGTCCCTACAAAGCCATTTTCAGCAAGCTTTAACAGAACAGCTACACATTTTGCAGTATGTTTTTTTAGTATTTATAGAAACACTTAAACGACTTAAATCAGCATATTTTTATTCCTCTGCAGACCAACAGTATTGCCAAGTAGGGTTTGAAAAGCAGTGGTATGTTTAAAGTGATGGGCAGCTAATAATGCTGTAAATGTGATTTATGTCCCCTTTAATTCTCCCATATGTGCGCTCTGTGTTTCTGATCTTCCATGGGTTATGGGGCTTGGGTAATTGTCCTGCATGGTGTGTTTCCTGTCTCTGTGGTATAAGCTGTGTGATGGTGGCTCCTGCTCCATGTCAGTGTGCACTGAGCCGGACTGACATAGATGGATAGCTGTGGTGATGCTCTAATTATTTTTTGTGGGGGGGGTTACAGGCTGTCTCAAAGGGTTTTCACACCTCCTTTAACTAGTCTCCTTGGGAGGCCTTTCATCAAATGAAGCATACTGATAAATCTACCAATCAAAAGCACGTTTTCAAAAGTGTTAATTCTCGTTGCAATAATTGGGATCTAAAATAACGATTCTAGACCGAAAATCAGATCCGCACACATGAAATGGTTAAATGCTTATTTGTTGCATTACCTTGTCCCAACTCTACTGTAAAATATACTTCCTTTCCAAAGGCTAGAGAGAAATACATTGACTGTACTTAGGAGGGTGTGGTACAATGACACTGTGAGAGCTTAACTCCATTTAGAATGCTGCTTCAGAAGAGACCTAACTCTCAGTGCCTGGATAACAAGATGCACATTGAGTACTGTTCTCATTGCAGCACATGGAGCTGGTTAATCAAGATAGGCAACAGGGCCTGTGGAAGGAGGTGAGAGCAAGCAGCTCTTCATCAGCCTTAAATTAGAAGTGTTGCGAAATGTCTAAGTGATAAAGTCAGGAATCTCTGAACATTTAAGTGAGGAGAAGAGCAGAGGCAGTCAAGCAAGCAACAGGACACTAAGTGCACTTGTGCATTGAGAAACTAGACAGACAAGTGGTCACACTTCTTCAGAGTAAGTCCGAGGGTGACTGTATATCGTGTGCTAAACTGTGGACTCTGTTTAACCCAGATTATTAATATTTTTTACTTTGCTTTATATTAAGCCTCTTCTAATGCATACTTTAATGTTGATGGAGATGAACATGACCCATATGGTAATATTTCATTTAAACCCTTTTAAAATTGCAGGTTTTTGTGATGTAAAAAATTAAACCAAGAGAAATCATACCAGACCTTAGTCAAACATTAATGTGATATAGCAACCCTTGCACTCCTCCTTTTTTTAATGGGCCATGTGACTGTGTTCAAAATTAACCAGGCACAATTAAAAGAGGTATAAAATCATTGAAAAAACACTAGATATAGATTAAAACATGGAGAAATGTGGGTAATGTGCTAAAAGATATGTTTGGTGCAAAGACAAGAGAGCTTATCAGTCAAAGAACAACAAGCTCACACTGAAGCATGGTGGTGGTAGCATCATTCTATCAGCCTGTTTCTCTTCAGATGGGACTGGGGCTCTAATACCAATTCGAATACCAATCTATTTTGGACCTCTGAAAGATTTTCTTTTCCAGCACAATAACAACCCAAAGCACACATCCAAGTCAGCAACGGAGTGTTTTCTAAAAAAAAAAAAAAAAACATGATCAGCGTTGTTGAATGTTCTTGAACGGTCCAGTCACAACTCAGATCTAAATCCCATCAAAAACCTGCGGAATGTGTGCACAGGAGAATCCCGGACAATTTGATAGCGCTGAAGCATTTTTTCAAGGAAGAAATAAACAAGGTTCAACACATCAGTCACCTCTATTAACTCAAACCATCTGCTTCTGTGCACACTAGCCCTCCTAACTGTCCACAAGATAGACTCTGCCATAAATGAACCTACAGTGTGCTGTTCAGTCCTGCGCTTTGTAGTCCTTGCCAGTCAACATTCTTCCGTTACCTTAGACTTTTATGTTTGTAATCCTTTTCTGTGGACCTTCCATGAAAGGAAGCCATGCTCTATTTTGTGCCTTTTGAAAAGGTGCATTCTTTGATCAAATCTGTGTTAGTTTGGGATGTGTGGGATTTAAGTTTATTTTCCCTGCCATGTTGCGTTGAAGCAGTGGTCATGTCGTTCTCCAACTTATCCACTCCAATTCTATTACATATTTGTTTTCAGTCATTTGAAGAACATTTCCCCACAGGTTTTCCCTTTGCTTTCAAATCCAAATCTTATTTGTGTTGTGTTCCTGAAGCAGAGATTCATGGGGAAGTATTTCTTATTGCATTCTCAAGTTTACATTTGTTCCCAGTTACATGGTGAGTGTGGACTGACTCAGACAGTCACATGGTCTTTCTTGGCGATATGCAATGACACTTAACTCTCAGACATTTGTTATGCAATAAGAGCAACTCAAACATGAATCACACTCACAGAGACTTGCAGTAATGTCACTAAAACATTATATGGCATTATGTGTGCTCCTCTCTCTTTTTTATGACAGATGGTGTTTCAACGAAAGCCTGCATGTTATGTACTTCATTAATCACAATTCTTTAAACAGCTTCATAGTTAATTAGTCTCAGACTTTTTTGCAAAGACTGTGTTTTCCATTCATTTATCATGGGCATTGTACAATTATTAGTACAATTACTTCCTTGGCAGAGCGTATTGTATTCCTGCCTTCCATCGGGGATATGAAAGGGTCATGTTTTTTGTTATGAATGGAACCACAGTGACAGCTTAATTTGTGTATTGCATTTTGATTGCAAAGGAACAGTCTATAAAGTGCACTTTTTGTTTTGTATCTCAACTTCCTTATCAGAATTCTAGCAGTTGTCTATAGCAGGGAATATGGTGGCTATACAAATTTAGATCGGGTGACCGTGGTTAACTGAGACTAAGCCCTCGTGTTCAGGTGTTCTATTTTGTTCTAACCTCTAAAGGGTCGCTCAGTACCATTGCTAACTAATTGCTAATTACAGTGTCAAGGCCATCTGGCTACCATTGTACAGAGACAGTTTAAGTCAGCTATTGCCATTACATTATTTCAGGTTTACAGATTTCTGAAATATTATCACTAGCAAATGTTATTTCAGCATCCTGGTTAATATTGTAAAAGCTTGATTTTTAAATGCTACACCTTAATTTGTTGTCAATGGGATTTTTTTTTCTCCCTTGCATCTAATGACTTGGCTTTGTTTGCCACAGCCAGAGGCTCAGACTCTGTTAATTAATGGAGCAATGAAAGGATAATGATCACAGGTGTTGGGTCTGGCTAGTCTTATAAGGCTACATGAGCTAATCACACAAACAATTCCTCCATTACATGTTAGAGAAATGGGATTAAAAACAGTCCTTTTACGGATAGTCATGTCTGTTTGATGTCTATTTATTTTTTGTTATTTTTTTCGACCTAATAAGACAATTGGAATTCCACCACTGTCTTGAGCAAGTCTACCAAAAGCCCCAGGGTCTCTCAATCAGTTTAGCTCCAGCAGCAAGAATCTAGTGTCTGATCTGCTTAGCTTGCCAGGCCATGCAGGAGTAAATCAGCAAACAGTGCAAAGGCCTGGGCCTGTGATACACTGACTACAAAATTATTAAGGTTCTGCTCTGGGGCCTAGATTAGTATTCAAACCTCATCGGATCACCTGCCATTTATGGAGCAAAGTGACATACTCCAATCGCCCACCAGCTTTTTTTTTGCTCTCCATTGCCACCCGCTGGGACAGGCAGGTGTACCTTACTGGATCAGGCTGAGCTGCTAAACTCCTCACCTACTACAACACACAGTATACTTGCTTTTCAGCCATATAATTTATGGGTCCTAGTATTAAGATTGTAATGCCAATGCAAAAATAAGGCACCTGATATGGACTGGTGTCCCACCAAGTGTTCTAAGGATTGACTCAGGACCCAGTTTGGCCCTTGAATTAATGAATAATTAGGCACTTAATGTCTTAATGCATTATGTTATTTCGAGTAATTAGGCAAGCTACTTTGATATTAAATCAATTAAACTCCTGTTTATCTCTTTAAAAACTGATCGTGCACCAGTGGCTAAGCATAGCGTCTTTTTCGGAATGATATGCCAATTTGGATTATTTTGGCAGATTTGGAAAATACCACTGTGACAGCAGATTTTGGATGTCACATCCATGTCGCACTGCTCGTCAGCACCGGCATGCTCATTTATGGTCACAAAACAGCAACTGGCCGAGATTGAGAAAAAAATGGCTTACTCCCAACCAAATTAGCAGGAGGAGAGCAATAAACCACCACATTGCATGAAAACATAGCTCTGCTTTTCTTATGGATTTTCTCTCTCTCTCTCTTTTTCTTTTTTCTATTTATTTATTTAAATCTCTTTTTTAGTCAGGCTTCTTCTACTGCTTGTGTCTTCCTGGAGATGGACATCTCATATCGGCATGCAGAATTACACAGTTCTGCCCTGTGTACTTTCAGTTACAACTTACACGACCAACTTCCATGGTGTGTGCTTTCTTTTTAAGGAATGTCACAACATTTTGGCATTTTATCACAGCAGTCTTCCGGAGGCCTTGTCCTGCGGTCTCCTGCTGGTCGGCTACTGTCATTACACTGAGGTAGTGGGAGTTGATGTGCCTCCAGGCAGCACCCTAATCCAGATTGATCGGAGTGGCATGCTGTCTCATCGATCAGTCCTCCACTGAGGCGTTCTGTCAGAGGTCTTGCAGTCCATGCACTGCAAAAGATTATGTCTTATCAAGTGAAAATATCTTTAATATAGTGAGTCGTTTGTTCTCTTGTATTTGGTTTATGCTGATTTTATAAAAGGAAATACCAAATCATTTTTGTCAATATGTTCAAGTTATTTTCACTTGCTTAGACATTTGTATGGCTTCCTGACTTGTGTATGAATGTGCTTATACAGTAGGTATGCATTTGTGCTTTTGTGTGGGTGCTAAGAATGACCCCTGCTCTCACCCCTGATATAAACACTTTATCTTAATATGAAGAGGTCAAGAGGCCAAGCCCACTGGGGCTCATGTTCAGGCTAATCTAAACCTTTTATGCCCAGTCAATAAGCAATTTGTTACCTAGTAGGGTTTAGTGATCTTTTTGACTTGTAAACCGTGAGGAATGACATATTTCATATTGTTTCTGTTGAGGCTATATGTTTTGAAAAAAGAAAAGAGGAAGTATTCACTCAGTTCAGGGAAATGAGTTGTTCTTCTTCATTGCACTTGTTTGAAGGCACATTGTTTTCACAATCAGCAGGTCAAATGCAGTATATACTGTAGTACGAACATTTTCCCTAAGAAGTGCTGACACACAACGGTGTATTTCCTCTCTCTTTGATCAATACACCTTTCTCAAAGTTTTCTGTCTCGCATTTCCAACTGCTCTACTCTTGTCTCAACTTTTGTTTACTTGAGGAAAGCTTGACTACAATGAAAATCCACAAATCCATTTTAATTCTCACCCAGAACTGGATCTAATGCATTACCTCTGGTGCTAGAGGAACTTGTAATTGAAACAACAGCAGAATCCAATGCACATTCATTTGCACATTCAAACTTGGCAGACAAATCACCATCAATATATGGATAACAGATGGAACTAAACATTGTCAAGGAAGACATCGTTCAGCAGAAAAGCTGCTTAAATGGCATGGGTCTTAATCAATAGACTGTCTAGAGTCTTGCGTTAAAACAGTCAAACATGGCATACAAGCTAGAAACTTTATAGATCTTTGGATAATAAAGCTCTTATATCCCTGATAAAATGAGTAGTTTAATCACAATAAATGTTCACAAAACTATTATTGCAAGATACCACTGTATTACTTGTTTGGCTTTCTACACTCTCCGAGCCTTCAGGAATCTCATATATGCTTTAATTTGTTATTTTTTTATTTTGCATCCCTCTTTGTTTATTTATGTTGCTGTCATGGCTGCATTGTAGGCCAGGGAATTTCTCTCTTCCACTGACAGATGCCAGAGTCTCGATTACAGCATCCACAATCAATCCCAATCCCTGATTTTTACCCTCTCCATATACTCATGCGTGGAAATCCAGGAGACACCCTTTTGCCACGGGTTGCTTCCTGCCTTTGAGGAATCAATAAGTCATGTTCTAAACAAAAAAGACTTGGGTACTTACCTATGAAACGACCACATTGACTGTCTGACTAAGCAGAGCTCATGTAGCAAGAGACGAAGGGCATTTATTTAGACACATGCTCAGTTTTCTTGATAAGGTTTCTGTACCAGGCTGCCAGATGTGTAGTGTTGCATCATTAATTGGAGCCTTACAGCCAGACTTCAATATGCCTTAGATATGTTTTAAGGTCAATGTATAAACTTCAGATCTTCTGTTGTAACACTTTTGCTATTATAACATGAGGTACACTTCATGACTAACCTAAGTGCCTCTTCCCCAAATTGTTCCTACAATGTTGGAAGCACACAATTGCCTGGATGCCTTTGTACGCAAGTTTGTATTCTCTACAATTTCCCTTCAATGAATCTAAGGGGCTCAGACATGTTCCAGCGTTACAAAATGCCCAAAGCAAGCTACATGAAGACATATGGTATGCCAAGGTTCATATGGAATAATTCAAGTGGCCTGCACAGAGCCCCAGCCTCCACCCCACTGTACACCAGAATGCAGACTGCACCCCAGTCCCCCTCACCCAAAACCAGGCCCTGACCTCACTAATGCTCTTGTGGCTGAATGGACAAATCCCCACAGTCATGCTCCAGAAATGCAGAGTGGAAAGCCTATTCAGAAAAGTGGAGGTTATAATAACAGAATGTTCAATAAGTCCATATGGGTATGATAGACAGGTATCCACAAACCTTTGGCTATATAGCATATATATAAGATAAAGTTCCATTTGACGGTGGCCCAGTGAATTTCTTTTTGGTGTCTTAACCAATAATTTGTGGCAAATCTTTTATTTTGCATACAGGACATTGATGATAAATGATGAAGTTTCACTCTGTTCATCATTCTATACAGTACTCCTTTGAATCAATGGGTGTCTCCACTGACCCCTGTCTCAAATTAATGGGTTAGTCCCAATCAATGGTTGCCTCCACTCACCCTATAGTTAATCAGTGGATTAGTGTTTTCACCTTTCCACCTTTTCACCAATCAATGAGTCATTTACGCTACCATTAAAGGTGAACGGTCAGTTCTGACACCATTTTCACACACAGTGAACTAGCAGTGTTCAGCATGATACAGTAACCCTTGCTCTGGCCTGCATTAACATCAAGGACAAAGACACACAAATACATCGCACACTGTTCCCTATTGTTCTTCTTTTGATTTTGCAGTGTCAGAAGCAGGCATACCGTTTTTAGCATCAGCTGTTCAAGGTGTCTCATTTAATACACACAATCACAAGACACATTACACTCTCGATAAACAAAACCAAATCCTTCGCTATTTGTCTTGGGGTGTAGTCAATAAATCCTGAATAGAATGAGTCATAAAAATGTGATAGAGTTCGAGATGGCTGATGGGTCTAACACCCTCTTTCCTAAATATTTGCTGACCAGTGTGAACTGTATACATCAACACAATCTCACACTTTTCAAGTTCATAACAATCAATAATTACAAAAAGCTAAAATAAAAAAAAAGAGGGCTGCTGTTTTGGTGGGGTTGATTATTTTTCTTTTTCTTACAATTTTATACGTAAATTTTCACCTTTTCAAATTTGAAACACTGCATTAAAGGTTTGATTTATGTATAAGAATGACTTATGGTCCCTGTAGGTAGGAAGAAGTAGAATGACAGAATGTCGTTTGTCATATCTTTTGTTCAGCAGCACAAAATGGTATGTTAAGTAAAAACCTTTGGGATGCTATTTGAGAGCATTGATCGATGGGTACATTTTTAAAGAGGAATGTTAACCTAATCTGTATGTTTTTTGTTTTTTTCGGTATGGAATTAATATCTGTGATATTGGTGGGTACAATAACCCACACACCAGTTTATACAGCTTCACATTTGCAGTATAGAATGGAAATAATAAGCATTATTCTGTCAGCACACATTTCTTCAGCATGTCCTCAAGATCTGTGCCACCTCTAGCTCTAACTTCCCCATCAACACGCATGCTGCTACTATACATCTGGTGTTAAAAGGAACAGAAAATCATGTGCCAATCTGGGTGCTGCTAGTAGCCGAAGCTTTAGTAATTCTAAAGAAATATGCAATCAGCAGATTGTATGTAGTATCTTCATCATTTTACAGTGGCTTTTCAGTTTTTGTCAAATTAATATGTATGAGGGAGAGAAATTATTCTGTGGGTTGCCTTGTAAATGGCACACTTACAAGGCTTGTATGCTGCTTTTGTACAGAACACTCATAGTTTACGGGCAAAATGCATGGTAATTGCACTTGAAACCAGCCACAAAAAAAGCCCTTAAAAAATAGAATATTAGCAAATAGGGAGTGTTTTGACACGGTACACGAAAATAACTGTGACTGATTATATTCTAATGCTGATCATAACTAGGAATTCTTGACTGTGATTAAGTACTTTATTATAAAATTACATTAATTAATTGAGAACTTTCATAATTAACTAAGAGCACAGGCTAAAGCTGTAACTTCTATTAATTTACAATTAAAGCACATCCATAATATGCATATTGTACCCTAAGGCATGCAGAAATCAAACCTCTTAAATAGTGCAGGTTAAGTGACTCAGGTTATTATTCAAGAAGGCTGTCGAATTTGTCAGGATTTAACGCTTTCAACTAGACGTCACTTTGAACGTCTCTAATTACAGCCAAAGAGCAGACATGATTAGGG